>NW_005842293.1:1162478-1174649 GCF_000455745.1 Alligator sinensis | reverse complement strand
GCAGGAAGTTTCTCAGAGAGCTCTGCTCTCCAGCTGCAGTGCTGGCTTCTCCACATATTACAAGAAGAAGCATCAAACCTTTAAAAATAGGCCATAAAATATGGCACCACTTCCATTTCTTTTTTCTTTCTTCTAGACATAACCTGACTCCATATCAATGAAACTAGATAATCGCTAGAAAAGTCCAGGGCAGCTTAATGACCACTGCTGGCAACAGGAAATAAAAATATTCTTTTTCATGCTTAAAATACTTCTGACAACAAGTGTTGGTACTGGAGAGGCTTCATCTCTTAAAGTCTTTCACTACCACATACCTCTAATCTTTTTCCTTCCAAGCAAAAAAGCAATCCTTCTGAATCAGTTTCCATTTTCTACCGTACCATAATTTCATTTTCAGCGCGCTGCCCCCTGACTCTTGCAACTCCCAGATGCTTTCTTTTGCTTGCTAAAAGGGCTCCCCCTCCACTTATTTAAAATCCCTCTTTAAAACATTTATTTTTCTCACAAACTTTCTGCTATAATAGTTCAAGTGCAGAACTATACACATAGGCAGACAAGGTTCTTTGGGGAGATGTGATATCTTTTATTAGACCAACTAAATAGTTGGAAAAATCATTCTTTGCAAGCTTTCAGGTATAAATACCCTTCCTCAGGCATAGGAAGAGTCTGCTGGTGTTTTGTGTTCTCATGGGTGGAATAATCCATTCAGGAGAACACAAAACACCAGCAGACTCCCTACGCGTTTGTGCCCATAAGCTTGCAAAGAACAATTTTTCCAACTATTTGAGTTGGTCTAATAAAAGATATCAATTTACCCAAAGAACCTTGTCTGCCTGTGTCCTTAGACCAACACAGCTACAACCAACACCCCCAAAATATACACAATAGGGGTGTGCAAACCAGGCCATATTCAATTCAGATTTGACCCAAATCGGGGACAGTGATTCGATTAGTTGATTCGGATCACTGTCCCCAATTCAATTCGGCCGAATCGGAATCTGAAAATTCAATGCTGATTTGGAGAATCAGCGATTCAGACACAGGCACAGCTTTACATTTTTTTTCTACATACCTCGAGGTTCAAAGCACAGCTCGTGAACACTGTGATGCTGGGGCAGATGGAGTGTCCCACAGGAGCACAAGGGGGCCTCTCGTGTGTTTGGTGGCAAATCTGGAAGTGGACTGGAAGTACTTCAGGTCCACTTCCGGGTCTGCCAGGAGGCATGCAGGGGGGCCACCCGACACCCCCCCAGCTCTGCGATCAGCTGTGGGGGGACCCTGACCTAGGAGGCACCAGTCACCGAGCTGGAGGAGGCGGGAAGGGAGCCCCTGTGCGCTCCCCGGTGAACCTGGAAGTGGACTGAAAATGCTTCTGGCCCACTTACGGGTCTGCTGCCAAGCACACTGGGGAGCCCCTCATGCTTTTGTGGGACACTCCATCTGCCCCAGCATTGCAGCATCCACAAGCCACCTGGTACCTCAAGGTACATAGAAAAAACATTTAAAGCTGCATCCGTGTCTGAATCATCAAATGTTTCTGAATCGATTCGGGGGGTTCTGATTCAATTTATAGAGATTAAAGGGTCTCCTGATTCGATTTGTAGATTCAGCCACCGAATCAGGCCGAATCTCCACCAAATCGAATCAGGGACCGAAGCTTCACGCTGCCCTAATACACAATCACATATGTTACCACCTGTACTGCTGGAGGCTTGGGTTTCAGGTAGTATCCTATGTCAAGTGTTTTGGCTGAAATCAGTGGGAATATTTATTGAATGAAATCCATCAAATGCAGAAGTAGGCATGTGGGATGAACCTTTCAGCAGGATCCTCCTTCAACCCGTAAGAGGATCCTCCCTCAACCAGTAAGAAGTCCAAGTTCTCTTTCACCTTTCTAAGGCTTGGCTTCATTAAAAATCCAACAATAACAACAACAAAAAAGCTCAAGCCTTTTCCAAAGATGTGGTTTGTTCTGTGGTTCCTCCCTCAAGATTGTTTAGCTTCTGCCATATTGCCCTTTCGTCCTTATAGCAAGATGGAACAATAACTGGGTCATCAAAACCCACTTAATCCTGCCCTAGCAAACAAAAGTTTCATTATTCACGCAAGCATACCAGCCTATTCTAGGCCTACACAGGCTCCCGTTTGAGCAGCGTGTGCCAACAGCAACTTGTTAATAAACATTATAATTAACTTGGCATCCAAAATATGCTTTAAATTAATGGGATTGCAGCCAGCTGTTTGCCAGGCATTATGAGAAAATTTTTCAATTAAAACATCACCTTGGATTTAATAGATCTGCAAACACATTCACATAAAACTAAGGCAATGTCTTCATAAACTTCCAATGCACTGAACATCCAGTGCAGATCAGATCAGTGGTACACAAGAGTCTATATAGATGTGGAAATCCAATATATCATTTGTTTAAATTCAAGTCCTTGTGCAAAGCCAGCTCAGGAAAAACTAAATAAAGGGAAGTTCACCCAATTAGGCTTTTCAGAGTAGGTCCACAAATTTTAGGTCCTCATCCTGTAATGTGTAGCACATAAGCAAAATTAACCTTTTTTTTCCTTTTACTAACTACAGAATTGAGGCTTCAGCTTATGCATGAACGGGTATTTGAACTTAAATTGTTTTGCTGTTTTCTCACAGACTGAGGCAAGTCAGAGGAAAGACTGAGGATATAACTGCATGAACAATTATCACAAGGTAAGTCAGGTGTCATCTGTAAGCATATTTGCTATCCACTCTATTGGCCTGGGTGCATGCTTTCATGCCTGTTAAAGCAAGGCGGCCTTTCCTCAATGAAAGTGAAGTGAACTACTTCTCATTTATAGCATGGTAAGAGTGTGCTCATGGGCATTTGCCACAGAGTAGTGGTGATACTACACAGTAAAATCGTACCTCATTTACATCACATAGCATACAGAAGTGAAGCCACACCAAAATAACAACAGACCTGAGTTCTCCACAGGCTTTCATTTCTCAGAATTACTTCCACTGACTTTAATTAAGCTCTTCCCAGACTCATGAGCATGGAGAGATTAACGCAAAAGCAAGAAACCAAGGAATTTGCTTACATGTAAGCTTTCTCTATAAACTTTTACAGTTCGGTAATTGAATTCACATGCATAAGCATAATCATTGTGCTATGCAAGAAACCACATTGACCTACTTTAAAAGCCATTTATCTGTATCCCATGGATAATTTTATACCACTTTACAAACTGCATTTCTTTTTCTGTCTAAGTTAAACAAACTTAATTGTTATTGGCACTATTAGAAATCCCCCTCATCCTGCAAAAGAGCCTCTTTGGATCGTGAAATTTCATACAGGGTTTCTTTACAAGAAATGTCTATCTTACATTTCTCACATCATCTTAATTGTTTGCTCTTCCTATGTACATAGCACCAGTGTGGGTTTTATTTCAGCAGCAGCAACAACACAGAGTGATCCTGAGAGATTTCCTTTATGCTCCATGAGGATGGAGCAAACCTCAGTGTTTACTTTCTGAAGTGGCAGCGTCAGCTCCTTGCTGTGAGTGTGATAAATGGCTGGAGCCTGCATGCTCTGTTTTGCTGCACAGCGCAGCAAGGAGAAAACTGCACAAAGTCCTGTGGGAAGCCTAGAGTCGGATGTAGAAAGGAAGTATGTTACATGCTCTGTTCCTTTGTGCTGTGCATGGCTGCCTGCAGCAGAAATTATCTACGTGGGTAGTTTCAACATTACCACCTCAGCTGATTTGATTGAATTTTGAGATATTTGGTAGGGTTTTTAAAGCTCTAACTAACAGAATCCTGGGATTGCAGGAAAATCCCAGCTTTTATTTTAAGGAGGAAGTTTCTAGCCTTTGTGGCTGAGGGAAGAAAACAAAAAGGCTGTGCCATGGCCAGGAGCCCACCCTCCAGCCTACTCCATCTCAGACACACCAAACCCAAAACTGAAACATTAACACACCTAGTCTAATAATCACTCTCAAGCACTCCAGAGGCAAGCATCTTGTGAGCAGCTGCAGAGGAGCATCCTGGGAGTGGATTCATGTCCTCATTACTGAGTTTCAAGTTTGCATGTGAGAGTGGGTAGTTGGGACAAGCTCGGGAGTCTATGCCTCTGGCAACATTAAGGGCATGATGTAGACATACTCCAGAAGAACCCCATATGCAATATTTCTAATAGAAATATTGTACTTGTTAAGCCATGATTTGGGGTGGGGGGGTGACTCGATGCTACTTGATGTCATTAGTTTGGCATTGCTGAGTCTGCCACATTGAGAAGAGGGGGTTGGCGGGCTTCCGGCAGGAGTCAGGGGGGATACAGGGAACAGCCACTTTGTAATAGCTGAGAACTGTCAATGAGAGGGATTCATGAATCAAGCTAATCAGGGGAAAAAGCCAGAGAAAAATGCCGGGAAAACTGATATGTTTTTACAAAACTGCAGTGATTTTGAGGACGTTACCTGCAAAATAAATTTGTCTTTCAGCTTTCACCCCCCAAACTCTCAATCATTTTGGAAAAAATATATATGCGGGGGGAACCCCCCAAAAAAATTTTATCTCAAACCCAAATTGTTATTTGGAACTTTTCTTTAATATTTTCCATTGCTTTTATTATTTCATGAGGAGAGAAAGGGAGGGGAGGAATTATGAGTGGACAAAGGTCACTTTAGCTGCATGGCCAATGAGTTGTGGGAGATGCCTTCTTGCCATGAGGCTTGAGGTCACCTCAGGGAAAAGAGACAATGTTGCTTAGAAAAATTAGTGATATCTATCCTTGGTAGTTATTTTATTACAACAGAAAGACACTGAAGGGCCTATGAAATGAATGGAGATTTTCGCCTATACTGACCAGTGAATCAATTTTATGAGGATTAGAAGCATGCAGAGGAAAAGAGATGGTGCAAGTCAGTGAAGAACCACAAGATACTAGAAGAACCCACGGTCTTTCTACACCACCTCTGTTAAAGCTTCATCAAGCTGCAAGGCCTGTTCACTGGTCTCCCCTGTCCAAATATCCAGATCTCATCCAAAGGAGTTTCAATAAATCTTGCCTTTCTTTTAGAACTATTTTCAAGCAGCCAGCTGTAACCTCTTTCTATTTCTCCTCCTGGTTAGAGCCTCCATGTAGCTCCAGGGGAGATTACTTTGCAGTGTCAATCTCCAGGTTTACCACCTCACCCTTAATCAAGGGAGTTGTCTTTAAAAGAGAGAGAGCATGAGCTGAGACGCTTGCATTTCACATTCAGTTTCAAGATCAGGGCACTCTGCCATTGCATCCCATTCAGACACTGTAATATCTACTTCTTCAATACCTCATGCTGTCTGAGACCATGTAAGTGAAGTTATAAAATATAACGTAGAGGAAGTAGTCATGTTAGAGAAAGCATATTCCTAAACTCAAATTCATTCTGAATCCTCCTTTCACTGGACTGTTAGCAACCACCCGTGGAAGCAAGTACCTTTTCACTGGTTCTAAATTATGTATTTCATTGTTGCAATTATTTTTTTTGTAATAAATGTTTAATATTGGCATTTCCCTCTATCTTTCCCACAGCCTCAGATAACTTTGCCATTTGTTAAATATCCATTCAATTGCTGTTATACTAATCCTCAAATCTCTTTGGTCCTTGCCATGCTAAGATCAAAACTGCTGCAAGCAACCATATTTTAATATAATTAATGCTCGTAGGATTCTAGCGCGGTGTACTGATCAGTGTGGGGAGGATTTGATTTTTCCTTTGGGAATCATTCCATATACTACTCGACTATGCCATCCAGAGCATAGTTTTATCCTGCTCTAATGCATTGCTCAGAATAAAAATCCCTTTTCACTGGAGACTTCTGCTAGAAATATCTGTGTTTAAACATACGGACGTTACAGTAGCTCTCTGGAACCAGAAAACCCTTTTAGTTTCATGGATAATTAAATAGCCATGTTTTCTGTTCAGAGCCAAGGCCAAAATTTTAAAACATATGCCGCCAAGTCCATAGCTGCATACCTGCAACTCCTATCAGCTTTCATGATTTGAGAGTACCTAGCATCTCTGAAAATCATGTCACTCCTACTTAGATTCCAGAAAATGGATTAAAAAATCTAATTCCATGTGCTCAAATGTGAAACATATTGCCTGTGGAGATAGGCACCCTTCAACAACCATCAGATATGGTATATTTGGATACGTTCACTCATACCATTCTTTTATTTTTCCATTTTAAATTTAACAATATAATCTGCATTATGGAAACGAAAATGTTGCATTCTGCTTTTGAAATAGGCTGGCTAGAATAGGATTGGTTAAAGCACATGGCAATTTCTATTCCAAAACAAGGAATAAAATAAATGGACAGTGAATAATTTTGGCGACGCCAGTTATGGATTTCCTGCAAGCTGCTCATAACCAAGCAGAAATGCTACATATTTAATTCCTAGAAATCCAAAATCACAAACTGACTAATTATCACACTAAAATGTACATTTTTAGAGCACATATTTATGTTTGTCCTTCCAGAGCAACAGAATGGCTAAACAAACAGTGAAGGAAGAGGTCTTTTGCTAAGTCTTCAGTGGGTTTTATTTTTTGCTCCACTTCACAAGCAATAACTGTGATACGATAAGGATTTGCAAAACAAACGGAAAGCTGCACACTGCTTATGTTTGGAAGCTTTAAGCATGAAAATCCATTTCAGGGCCTATCTCCCTACTCACCCAGATAAACCATGCTAAGCATGGTGCATAAATCTTATAACGGAAAGGTAAACAACCACCAAACTTGTTATTTATTTGGCACCAATTAAAGTTCAAAGTCTGGGATTTGGAAAACTCATCTACACTGGCTCTCTGCAGTTTGTATTGATACAAATTCCTGACCTTAGTATTGTAAAAGGACCTAAGGACACTTCCAGTGTTCCTTTGTATATGAGGTTCATGTATTCAAGACAATGGCTAGGGATAGACATTACACATAAACTGGTTTAAGTGATCAGGAACTGGTTTAGACCTGTAACAGAACAGAAGTTCAGTGCACACAAACCAGTTTCAAAATGGGTGAAATTGGCTTAAGATAAACCTGGTTGAACCTAGTATCAGACTTAACTGATTTAGGTCAAACCGGTTTATGGAACTTGTCCCAGACCCCCTCCCAATTCAACTTAACTCACAGTCCTCCAGCATCCCAGGATGCTATGCACTTAGCTCCAAAGGAGCAGGGCTGACCACAACCCCAGCTACCAGCAGGGACTTTTCCATCCCTGGCAGCTGTCACAACCCAAAGTTGTGGGTTTTTTTGTTTGTGTGTGCTTCGGCACCGCTAAATTATGTTCCCGCTAAATTGCAGCTTCTTTGCACGGTAGAGTTTTTGCTGCAGAAGAGAACCCCGGTGCAAAAGCGTATTCCCGCCAATTTGAAGCTTTCTTTGCATAGTGCATTTCTTTTTGCATCCGAGAAATGCACGGTGCAAGGAGTTCCCGCCATTTGTATGAAGATTCGTGCCACATTATTGGCCGATTCTAATACATTCACACGTGGCGGCTAGCGATTAGCTTGCTAGCCGTATAAAAAGCTTGAGTGGTTTCCGCCCAAGTTGGAGAACTTGGAGACCTCCGAGTAGAACCCCCGTAAGGGAGGACTCCACGAACACCAGGAGGAGGAGACTTCACGCTGTGTGAAGATCTCTAAGCTCTGCAGAGCCTATCGAACCCAGCGCATTTCAAGCAGGCAACAGGGATCTAAACAGCCTCTAGCCTCTCCCCGTCACCAAGCGCAATCCTCGACGTATCCCTCTCCCTGCGCCCTGCGCGCAAAGGAACCGGACCCATGGAGCCTAGCAAACTTTGTGTGAGTTTATTCAGCTGGAACAACTGACATAGTTGTTCAGACGACCGAACTACCTCAGAGCACAAGATCCACGGAGCCTAGCAAACTTCGTGAGAGAACGAATTGTCGTAGTCCTCTAACGAGGATTTAAGCGGAGCTGAACCTGGAAACTGTCCAGCCTACACCACGACCATCTTTGGTGTAAGTAAATAACCTTTAAATCAACCATTACGCGTCCGTGCCTAATTCTAGCTTGCCGCCGGTTCTCTCCGACCTCGCGTGCCCGGGCTGCTGGCCACAGCTCGTGTGCGCAAAGACAGGTCCGCATATCGCTCCCGGCCCACTCATGGCAACGTGGATGGGATTGGGAGGCGGCCCGCACAGCAGCCAGGAGTCAGGCAGATTCCCCTGGCCCCACCTCCACCCCCTCCTGAGGTGGGGGAACTGACACAGCTCTCAGCTAGGTTGGGGGGTGTGAAGCCCCCACTGAAGGCTTCCCCCTTTGGCAGGTACAGCAGGGGGGGCATTTTGCCCCCACTACTCCCTCAGCCAGCCCACTGGCTGGGTAAGGAGCATGGATGGGGAATTGCCCCAGCTCCACACCATGCCAGGCACAGTTGGCTGGGGGTCTGGAATGGGGGTGCGAGAGGGAGGAGGAGGAGGTTGCCATTTTTCCTCCCCACTCTCTTCACAACCAGCATACCAGCTGGGGAGGGAATATCACTGGGTGATCGGCCCAGCTCCTGGCTGCAAGGAAGTCCAAGCTTTCCCCCACCTAAGCAGAGAGCTGAGATGATCACCTGGCCATGCCCCCACACCCAGCCAGTGGGTAGGCAGAGGAGGGAGTGGAAAACGGCCCCACAGCCAGGACCTGGGCCGATCACCTGGCCTTGCTCCCTGCTCGGCTGGCAGACCAACTGCAGAGGGAGTGGGGGTGGGGGAATGGCCTGGTGGGGGGGTCCAGTGTCAAGTGGAGGGGAGGTTTTCCACACATACTCCCTCTTCAGCCAACCCAGACTGAGGAGGGGGCATAGCTAGGGAGACCAGCTCTGGGCACAGGGAGAGAGAGAAACACCCCACTGGGGGCTTCCCTTCTCGCCCCAGTTCTAGGGAGACCCCAGCTGGGGTGTTTCTCTCTCTCCCTGTGCCCGTGCTCCCTCCTCAGCTGACTGGAGGCTAAAGAGGGGGCATAGCTGGGCCAATCACCCATCTCCCGGTTCTCTGCACCAGCTGGCAAGCTGGAAGGCATGTTCTGGCACCCCTTGGCTCCTGGTATAGGCCACTGCAGGGGTTCACTGCAGGGGTTAGGCTGCCTTTCACTTTTGAAAAATGAACATAAATTCACTCTCTCATCAGTTCAACCTAAGCAGTTTACAGAAACCTGCAAAGATTGAATCAATTCAGCCTTGGGCTTTTTGATCTTCTGTACTTAGACAACAGGTCCATATTTATATGAACGCTGGAAATGTCCTCAAAGCCTTTTACAATAGTAAGGTCAGGAATATATGTATGGGACATAAAAATCACTTCCAGTGTTCTTGGAAACATAGTGGACCAGGCTTATAGTACATCTAGTCTTGTCTTGAGAGAAGCCAGGTAAAGATGTAGAAATTACACAGAAGGCAGGTTATCTGCCCTCTATGATAGGTCTCATCCTGATCTCTGATAGTTGGAGATCACCTGAAGTCCTGAAGATGAAGGCTTAATAGCTCTTCCAAAATGTTTACCATTCATTATAATAACTCTTCCTATCCCTGATATCTATAGACATGTCCAAACTTTCTAAACATTATTCAGTTCTTCAGCTTCAGCTACTTACTTCAGTTATCTAGAGCAAATTTCAGGACCTGTTGTCTTGAATACATCAAACTCATCTAAATATTCTTTAACCTGTTATTTCCTTAGTCTGGCCTGTGCTTCTACACCCTAGTTTAAATTAATTCTGCTAGGTATCTGATCATACTTATCCTTGTTTTAGAAAGACTGAAAGGCAGCCTTAAATACAGCCTTTTCCTATGTCATCTATAGTTCATTCTCTTTTTCTACTAAGTAATAGACTTATACTTTCCTATTTCCCTCCTAATTCTAATATTTGTATAAAATCTTTTTTTAGAGAGCGGAAGTTGCCTTTTTGTACAAAATCCAAAATACAACCTGTTCTTCTATAGAACCTTGCCTTTTACATCCTTTTCTAATTGTAATTAATTTTACACCTTGCCCTTTCTTCTGATTTTGTCCCTAACAGCTTTAATGTTTCTATACTTATCCTTAATTGCTCACCCTCAATTTCACACAATTTCTTTTTTTCATTTTTAAGTCTTTAAATACTTATATAATATTGTATATATACATATATATATATAGACAATGGCCACTTGTCTAGGTTTCTCTCTTAAACTCGTGTTTCCTGCAGCTGTTTTCTGTTCCGTATTCAGACTAACCCTTCTTCTGGGATAGCTCTAGTGAATAGAAATACACATCTCCCGTGAATATGACCAAATATTGGGCAAGTGCCTAACCTAACATAAGGTAGCTTTGCACCCTAGCTTGTTATTGAGTGAAAATTTTTCTCCCACGCCTGTGTGGTGGCCTGCATGAAATGGGTTAGTCCTCTTTTCCTAGAGAGCAGGAATCTTACATTAACTGATGCCTTTGCTGGAAATCTCAGCAAAAAAAGCAGAGGAGCAGTTGCTTACATGAAAAAGTGATGTTAAAAATGTATTTAATGATTTTTTTTTCTTTTAATTAACTCTGGCAGATGGAAAGAGCACCAGACACTATATGGATTACGGGGCTGACCTTGCTACCACAGAAGTTAATGGCAAAACTCTCCACTGGAGTCAATATTCAGGATAGATCAAGGATGAGAAACTGTTTATTTGATTATAAGCTAACAGGTATTCTAGCCAGCAACATTTTTAGAGTATTTGCCAGCTAATTGATATCCTGTGATTATCATGCATATCCCACAGATGGGAGCAGCAACAGTGAGTATTTGTACTGTATATATCAATGTGTCAGATTTTCCAGGAGCATGAATCTGTCAGCTCTTACCCTCCATGGCCTGATTCCATTCTTCAATAGAAATCTTGCTATTAATTTTGCTGGTCTCTGGATTGGCCCCATCTAGAAAACAGTACACTGCTAAAGGATGGATATATTTTTGACATCACCACCCTGACTGAACAGATGTGGGCTTGAAGTTTAAAGGTTGCATTAGGAGCTATATTCAAAATTCCCCAAAGTTTAGAGAATCCAGAGCTTTCACTTGGCCCATTACATAATAAGGTTCAGCTACAGTCACCTCCACCTTACTTTTTTTTTTACATTGATTTAATATTCAAGATCTTACGACATAGTTTTTATAATTCTCCACTAGTGAATTTCTCGCTTAATAGAGTCATACAACCTTATCTGACCTCCCCTGTAACATAAGCAGTTAAGCTGAACCTATTTACCTCCACCACGGCTATGATATCACTCCAGTACTACTGTTCAGTTACCTCTGTATTCAGACTAATAATTTTGCTCAAAAGGCACTCAAAACACTTTAAAATTAAAGGAAAAAATCTCTATCATATGTGGCTACTGTGACCCTCAACATTGACTGCCCTGTTACACCTTACACTGTGAGTCACACTAATGTTGATGGGTGTTAGTGCTACACACTTCAAGCCAGCAGGGGCCTGGAGAACGGAAAGGTAAGAACCACCCTCCCCACCCCATTCTGTCCCCTGGGGCACCTCCCCTGCTCATCAGGGTCCCCCCCTACTGCCTCCCACACCCACCTACTTGTAGCTGCCCGGCTGTCTGTCCCAGGGGAGCAGGCAGGGAAGGGTTAACCTGCTTGCCCAGCCTCTGTTCTTCTGGGGACTTAACCTGCCCAGAGAGCAGCAGCTGCAGGTTTAACTATTCCCTGCCTGCTCTCCCAGGATAGACAGTGCCAGCAGCCACAACTAAGCAGGGCTGGGAAGGAAGGCAGTGAGAGGGGATCTGGGATGCTGGGAAGCACAGGGGGGCAGAGGGCAGTGGGCCCAATGAAGACCAGTTGGAGCGAATGCAGCTTAGCGCAGGGGCAGGCAATTATTTCGGGCAGAGGGTCACTTACTGAGTTTTGACAAGCCATCAAAGGCTGCATGACAGGCAGCCAGGAGCAGATAAATACTAATTTTCGAAATCTTTAGGGGCCCTGTGGGTCGGATAGAATGGCCTGGCGGGCCACATCCAGCCCATGGGCTGCATTTTTCCCGCCCCTGATTACTGCAATGCAAGCTGCACTGCATAGCATAGATTCATAGATGCTAGGATTGGAAGGGACCTCAATAGATCATCGAGTCCGACCCCCTGCATAGGCAGGC
>NW_005842293.1:1161457-1162441 GCF_000455745.1 Alligator sinensis | reverse complement strand
GCTGGGTCTAGATGACCCCAGCTAGATGCTTATCTAACCTCCTCTTGAAGACCCCCAGGGTAGGGGAGAGCACCACCTCCCTTGGGAGGCCGTTCCAGACCCTGGCCACTCTAACTGTGAAGAAGTTCTTCCTAATGTCCAATCTAAATCTGCTCTCTGCTAGCTTGTGGCCATTATTTCTTGTAACCCCCGGGGGTGCCTTGGTGAATAAATACTCACCAATTCCCTTCTGTGCCCCCGTGATGAACTTATAGGCAGCCACAAGGTCACCTCTCAACCTTCTCTTGCGGAGGCTGAAGAGGTCCAGGTTCTCTAGTCTCTCTTCATAGGGCTTGGCCTGCAAGCCCTTAACCATAGGAGTGGCCCTTCTCTGGACCCTCTCCAGGTTATCCGCATCCCTCTTGAAGTGCGGAGCCCAGAATTGCACGCAGTACTCCAACTGCGGTCTGACCAGCACCCGATAGAGGGGAAGTATCACCTCCTTGGACCTATTCGTCATGCATCTGCTGATGCACGATAAAGTGCCATTGGCTTTTCTGATGGCTTCGTCACACTGCCGACTCATGTTCACCTTGGAGTCCACTAGGACTCCAAGATCCCTTTCCACTTCCGTGCCACCCACCAGGTCATTCCCTAGGCTGTAGGTGTGCTGGACATTTTTCCTCCCTAGGTGCAGCACTTTGCATTTCTCCTTGTTGAACTGCATTCTGTTGTTTTCTGCCCACTTGTCCAACCTGTCCAGATCTGCTTGCAGCTGTTCCCTGCCCTCCGGCGTGTCCACATCTCCCCATAGCTTTGTGTCATCTGCAAACTTGGACAGAGTACATTTCACTCCCTCGTCCAAGTCACTGATGAAGACATTAAAGAGTATCGGGCCAAGGACCAAGCCCTGCGAGACCCCACTGCCCACACCCTTCCAGGTCAAAACCGACCCATCTACCACAACTCTCTGGGTGCGACCCTCCAGCCAATTCGCCACCCACC
>NW_005842293.1:1156227-1160050 GCF_000455745.1 Alligator sinensis | reverse complement strand
CCCCTCCCCCCGATGAGCCTAGTTTAAAGCCCACCGGAGGAGATCCGCCAACCTAGAAGAGAACACACGCTTACCTTTGGGGGACAGGTGAAGCCCATCCCAACTGAGCATGTCCCTTGTCGTGATGTGCGGGTCATTGTCAAGGAAGCCGAAGCCTGGATCAGAGATAATCCTGCCCTGGAGTGGTGTAACTGAGCTACATAATGAGTGCTTCAAACCAGTTTCAGGTGTTAAAGTGGGGACAATCCAGGTGTTAAGAACCCTGGAAGCCACCCAAAATTATCACATTATGCTCTAACAGGTGAAAAAAGTACTCTCGTAAACCTCTTTTTAAAAAAAAAAAGTGGGAATAATATGTATATTTATTGTGGCAGCACTTTCACTTTTTTTCCCCCTCAGAAAACTGAGGAAGTTTGTGAAACCAATTAATTAATCTGGTAGAATAATATCTGCTAAATAATAAATCTGGTACCTATCAGAGTACAGATGGAAAAAAAGTTTACTCCAACTAAGAAATGTTGATTTGGGGGCAGCAAGATGAACACCAAATCAAAACATTTCAACTAGAAACAGAAATATTTCAAATTTTGGCCAAAGCATATGAGTTTTCAGCTCTGCCTCCTCCCCCCCTCCAAAACTGATGTTTTGCAGAAAGCAGGTAGTCTCCTTGAAAAAAAAAATGCTCCTTCAAAAACCTAATTTCCCCATAAACAAATAATTCTGATGGAAAATGTACAATGAGCTCTATTTCATAGTAATTATCTTTAATAATTTGATTGATATATCTTGATTATACACTCATGTTCTGTTCAGAGGAAAGAAGACAGATACATGATATGTGATTTGAGAAACATGTACAAACAACATTCCTCGTTACTTGTCAGACATTGTTCATAAATGAGTAGAGTGTACGCTTCTTTGCTGGGAAGGCAAAACATTCTTCCTTGTTTGCAAAAGGAGTTCCTGATTGCATTTTTCTTCACCCAGAAAGCACGCATCCCCAATTCATTAATGTCCTGAGGAAGAAGTGCCATGAGTTTTAGCAGATTCACAATTGTTAGAAGTATCACCTGAGATCAACTGTTTACTTCTAGGATTTGCTCTCAATTAAGGTGGCTACCCGATTCTTGAACTGTATAGATAATTTCATTTCTAATAAATGTTAGTATATAGTGATTTATTCATGGTATAAAACCATATTTTATAGTAGAATGCTTAATGCTCTGTAATGCTTAATTGGCCAAACTATGAGAAATTAAGATGATCATATATTTTGAATCAGATGCTAGACTATTAATAGCTACTCAAATATCATGGTGATGGGCACAGTGCAAGAACCTGAATAGAACTGAAAAGAATAAAGTAGAGTCTGTTTATTTAATTCAATTTAAAGCTACCAAATAGGAGAGATCTCACACTATAGAGATGTGTGGTCATCCCACTGGGAATGAATGCAGACTTTATAGACAAGCTGTATCTCACTCTGGTCTCAACACTTTTCCCTGTCAGACACCATCTCAATTTTTTCTTCTCTTAGTGAATATAAACAACCCATGGTGCCACCTATTGTCAGCCCTGATACCCAACACAAAACTAGTATTACTTTCTTATTTTAAATTGAATGATAATCACTCATTGTTTTGGGCTATTTAAAACATTTAAATTAAATAAAGCCATTTTCCCTAATAAGCTTACCAGCTATTTAAGGATGAACTCAGATCTTGGCAGGCAAGTGCATGAGAAATTGATTTCCAGTTTTATAGCTTTGTAGTTCTTAAAGCTACATCTACAATAAAGCCAATGACCAAGTCAGAATCCTAGCTAGCTGAACTGGTTTGAGAACCCTGCAGTTTCTAAGGCTAGGGACAGACATTACACATAAAGTGGTTTAAGTGATCAGAAACTGGTTTAAACTTGTAACAGAACAGATGTTCAGTGCACATAAACCGGTTTGAAAATGGATGAAACCAGCTTGAGATAAACCTGGTCGAATGTAGTATCAGACTTAACTGATTTGGGTCAAACCGGTTTATGCAATGTCTGTCCCGGACCCTGTGCTGGTTTAAGATAAATCAGACGCCCCCAGCATTCCAGCATGCTCCCTGGGCTGCGTGGGCCCCTTCCCTCTGCTTCCTGGCCACAGCTCCGGCAGAGACTTGCAGGCACAGAGCATCTTCCTGGCTTCTCCCGCCTAAGCAGGAATTATTCCCCCCTCTCTGTCTTATGCAGACACCTCGGCATTAACTAGCAGACTACATGCTGGCTACAGTCCATGCTGTGGGAGAAGACAGGCAGACAGGCTTTTTGGAGCTAATCAACAGGTAGCTTAATGTTCTTCCTTGGAAGAGCTGTTGAAGAAGAGCTCCATTAGTTAATGGATAAAAGCTTTGCTTTCTTAATGGGTTGATACGTTAAGTTAAAGGTGATAAACATCCCCTACTTGGCAGAGGGGGGGAATAATCAGATTGTCCTGCTGGGGCCTAGCCATGCCCCCCTCAGCTCAGCTATGTGGAAGCAAGTGAGGGCTGCTCTAGTGCTCCCTGGCTTCTAGCCTGAGCCACTGCAGGTATGTGCCTGCATTTCTGGGATGTGTGTCCAGTTACAAAACAGTAGGCAAAACTGATTTAGCCTAGCCAGGTTAGACTAACCTGCAAATATTGAATCAATTCAGGCTCAGGCTTTTTGAATGTCTGTCCATAGCCTAAGGGATACAGTTAAGCACAGAGGTGGACCAGCGGGGTACAGGGGTGCAGTTGCAGTCCCCTCTGCTTCCTGGTCTACCCAAGTTTAATACCAACTGCCTGGCAGTAGAAGCAGTATTTATATTCAGGCAGTATTAAGGGAGTCACCTTGATTTCATGGCTCATTATAATCTTCCTGATTCCTTCTAAATTCTTCTTTCCCCAGGTGTTACAACCCTGTCTTCTTTCTACTGGTCTTGATAGTCCACTAATCAAGCTAGTCTTTCTTTTGCAGTTCTGCTATTTGTTAGCTGTTCCTGGCAACAAATCTTCTATTACATGGCCCTGCAGAACTGTTTTTAACTTTAGCTAAAAACATTAACTCAGGTGCAGAATCATTAACTCAAGTGAAGAAATAACTTTCAGTGAAGCACTGGATGCACTATTAAGATGCACAAGGCTAGATTTTGTTTTCTGAATGGTCCTGCTTTGGGCAGAGGGTTGAACTAGATGACCTCCTGGGGTCCCTTCCAACCCTAATTTTCTATGATCCTATGAATCTGAAAGAAATGTATATTTTATTCTAATGACAAGAGGACTAAAGAAACAACACTTTTTTTTTTGCCTAATTTGTTGCGTTCAGAGTGCGTGCATAGATATCTATTAGGCCTGTGCAAAGCAGCAAGTATTCAATTCGGATTCAGCCGAATCGGAGGGACAGTGATTCAATTCAGAGATCGATTCCAAATCAATTCAGAGGCTTTCAGCTGAATCGGATCCAAAGCTTCAGTCATAGACTAAACAGCCAGCTGACACAGCTGCCTCCAGTTGGGAAGTCTGTTGTGGTGGGCAGAGGTGGGAGGGAAGGGGCATGTGGGAGGAAGGGATTGGGGCTGGGGCTGGGACAAGCTGCCCAGCCAGGGAGGTGGGGCACGGGACTCGGGGAGGGGAGGGCAAGATGCGGGCACAGCAGCGCTGGGAGCGAGGGCTATGCCCTGCTGTCATTTGCCCAGTCAGGGTTGGGGGGAGGGGGCATGATGCAGGCGTAGCTCACTCCAGGTGGAAGAGGGTTAGCAAAAGCAGGGCAGAGCCCCCACTCCCAGTTCTGCTGCATTCACATCCTGCCCCCCCCACCCCAGCTG
>NW_005842293.1:1136448-1156145 GCF_000455745.1 Alligator sinensis | reverse complement strand
CACATCCTGCCCCCCCCCCTTAAAAGGGGAAGCAGCAGCAGTGCCTGCATCCCACACACCCCCGCCCCAGCTGGGCAAGTGGCAGCACCCGCATCCCATGTCCCCCTGCCACAGCAGGGCAAGTGGCGGCAGCGCCCCTGCTGAAGTAGAGGAGCCCTCGCTCCCAGCACTGCTGCATCCACATCCCACATCCCCCAACACCCTCCCTGAGTCCCATGCCCTCCGCCACCCCAGCTGGGCAGCATGTCCCAGCCCCAGCCCCTCCCTCCCCCACACCCCTTTCCTCCCCCCTTCACCAATCCCAGCAGACTTACCAGTTGGAGGCAGCTGTGTCTAGCTTGGTGAGGACTGCCACTTGTTTAGTCTATGGCAGAATCTGCGCAGTGGTGCCGAATCTTTTCCAAATTGATTCGGAGGCTTCCAATTTGATTCAGAGCTTCAGCTGCAATCTGTAATTGGTCTCCTGATTCAATTCAGATTCGGAGATTCAGCCACTGAAAGAGGCTGAATCTCCTCCAAATCAAATCAGCTACCAAAGCTTCACAAAGCCTTAATATCTGTGTGTGTGTGTGTGTGTGTGTGTGTGTAATAGACATATATATTGGAACGTGCATTAGCAAATTAATGAGCATTCCAACAAAGTTATACTTGGTTTTGCTTCCATCAACCTGAATAATATAGCCCTAGACCTCTAGCATATTAGTAAAGCTTCTAGTTTCTTTTTTACCTGGAGAAAAATGTGTGTGCTATATGTGAGGATCCACCACATCATCTGCGTCCCCCTTTTCAAAATCCTACATCCACTCCTGGTTAAACACATGTCATATTTTCCCCCTATGGCTGGGGAGAAAAGGAAGCACCCACGTGCATTAGGAAGACGCTTTGCCAAGGATATTTTGGAGAGGGAAATTCAGTGACCATTTATATACTTTCTGTCTATTCCATAGAAATAACCTGTTATTACTGTATAATGATCAGGACACAAACAGGAAAATGGGTAGCACCACCACTGTACATGCAGACACACTGGAGGCATACAGAACATGGCTCTTTATTGTACTAAGGGAGCTAAGCCAGCAATATGACAATTTCCTTCATCCTTGCCTACCCGCACACCTGCCTGGATCAAACAGATCCCCTGTTTATGTAGCTTCAGATAAAAGGTCTTACAGATGTTACCTCTGATTCTATATAGGCAACAGTAATAAAACCCACTCTATTTAGGAAGCGATGTGCTAATGTGTTAGATTAAAGCTTGCTCTGTTTGGAGAAGGGAGAAAAAAGAAAGAAAAAAAACTTCACAGCTATTAATGATTTTCTCCTGCAGCCACAGAATGAATTGTCTTCCTGACTAGGGCTTTCCATTTTCAAGCTTTTTGTCTGTTAATTAATTACCTTAATGTACTACATGTTCCTTAGCAAAGGCAAACAGGATTTTGTTATGACAGATACCATGAGACTGGGGCAGCTATAAAATACATTTTCTGTAGGAGATGTTTGCATCAACTTCGGTTGCGGGAGGAGCACTTTCTGTAAAAGGCTGTAAAGGAGAAATAGAGCAGTTCATCTGAAGGCTCCATCAGTCAGCTTAATCACTTGTAACACTGCAATCAATTCAGGCTATCATTTAACACACTTTTCCCCTTTTTCTTTTCTTTTCCAGCTAGTCCAGGTTTCCTCTCTCACTATTTTTATGTTAAATTCTGTTGTATGAATATAGGACACATGAAAACTGCTAAGACCTTGGCAAATAAAGTCTGCTATCCAAAACACTTAAATCAAGAGAATAATAGGGCTGTGTTTGCCACAGCAGTGGTGCAACTAAGGTGGGACCCCTGGGGCACTCTCCCTCTGCAAGTTGGCAACTGGTGTGAGGCAGAAAAAAATAGCTGCTATTGCAGCTGGGCAGTTGCACTGACAGAAGTAGCAGCAATAGAAAGTGCCTGCTACCCCAATGTGTGGCAACTTCCCCGGGCATCCGACTTCCTCATTATGTCTCACAGTGACAATGGCAAATGTGCTTTGGCCATAGCCCGGTACAACTACCATTAGCTGTACAAGAATAAGTTGGTCATCTGTTCAGTCTAGACATCAGCATGGTTTACATCAGTGTACCAAGTGACATAGGTTATGCCAGTATAAACACGTCCACACCTCATTTTACAGACCACCTAGCAGCCATCAGTTGTGACATGCATATGCTTATTTTTAGTACTGATCTTGGTTGGCTTTCAACCCTTGGTTGGTTTCCAACCCTTTGAGAATCCCAAAGCTTATTACCCCTGATCTGAGCATCTCACCATCTCTTCCTTTATTTTGCCGCCAAAAGACATACTCACAACCACGCTGTTGATTTCTTTCATCCCCACACCCACCTGCCTCAGATCTCAGCCACCACCATTTCATAGTAGGAGTGCTAAATATCCCGGGCATTAGCTTGACCAATAATGCTAATGCTTAAAGATGCTAAGTTAAGCGCTGAAGTACTTGGTTAAAGTAGAACGTAAGCATGTTTTAAATTCATCCCTGTTCAGCAAAACACTGCATTCCTTGCTAAAAGGTAAGTGCTTAAGGCAGGCACAGGGGTTGAATAAGCACGGTATAAGTACTTTTCATCCAAGAGCAGTAAACATTAATTTAATTTCCCGATTAAGAAAGAACTGAGGGGAAAAAAACAGTATTTCTTTCTGTGAAAAATTCAGTTTCTGATTTATTTACAAGTTGGGGCAAAAAGTTGAGCTACCAGAATTTGGGAAGGGGGGAGGGGGATGGCAAAGGGAAGGATATGAAAGAAAATTTAGAAAAGTCTTTGATCGGGAAACAGGAAAATATCTTGCTGCAGCACTTTTGTCCAAAGCAAAATATTTCAATATTCCCTAAATGAAACGTTTCACGTTGTTCTGATGTAATGAGCTGAAACACTTCATTTTGACTCACTTCATTTCCCCATAGTGGCATGCTGTCTTATAGAGGTTGTAGTTTGATGCTCCATTTTTCTCCCTCGGGCCATGGCTGCTGGCCAGACAATACATCCCACAATCCATCTGCAGCTCTGTCATATCCACAATAACATCGTACCACTCAATGGGAAAGGAAATTGTGTCACACAATATAAGCTGCAGCCTAGGCCAAGGCACCTGATCCATTTAAAAAACGAGGACCAGAAATTGCATTCAGCTATGTGGTGCTGTACCACAACAAGGTTAACACTGAACACACCCGAAATATTTTAGTTCACCAAGTTGCCCCAAAACATTCAATTTCATTTTGGCCAAAAGCAACCCAAAATCAAATACGCGGGGGGGGGGGGGGGGGGGGGGCAGCACTGCTATGGGAGGGCAGGAGTAAGCAAACATTGTCAAAATGGAAATTTTCCAGAAAATACATTTTCAGCTGAAAAATCATGACAACAAAAAAAGTCTTGTTCAGTTGTGATTCTCACACCAAGTCAGTTAACAGATACATAATGTGACGCAATGTTTCTGTCATCTAATTTCTGTTGCATACAGGTTGTCTATACTAAGGAATTCTGCAAATATTCTGCACTATTGTTATTTGGTCAGTTCAACCAGTGTTAGCAATGTGTAGAAAAGGCACTGAAGGCTTAAACATTTTATCTAACCTTGCAGGTCTATATAACACACTATTTAAAATGTCATTGGCCTGTCAACACTAGCGTTTGCAAAGCTTCTAACAGCAGCAAAGCTGGAGCAAAGTCAAAGAAATTTTGCAAAAAATTTGCTTGTGTAGAGAAGGCTTTATAGCTAATCAGACCCTGAGGGCATAACATTGTGGCTGGCTGCTTGTGAAAGCAGCCATTTTTTCCAAAATGAACCTTGTCATATACACTGCAATAAATAATTGTTTTATTCTGATTAGCACATATAAACATGTCATTCGTTTTCACTTTACTGCACTTACAGATCGTTTTTTCAAAGACAATCCTCACCCAATATCTGAAAAATCTTCTCTCTGCTCTACGGACTGAATCTTAGGCCCCATTACCATGGTATCTGAACTCCTCCCAATCCTCCTGGCAGGTAAAGAAGCATTTATCATCATTTACTCATATGAGGCCACACTGAAAATCTGAAGCAGGGCGAGGAACTGCATGCCGCTCTCCCAGGTCTCAGGTTCAGTGACAAGGGCACTAGCCATCCTTCCTCTCCTACATAGCATTTGATTGCTTAAATTACTATCTACGTAGTAAAATCTCAAGCACTGATTAGTCAATCAGCTTCATCTAACATGTTTGCACACTAAGAGATAGTTCAAACATAAACAGACTGATAAATTGCTCCTTTCCCTGGATGTGACAGTCTCAGCCTGGTCTCCAGTGAAAAGATCTCCTCGTACTCTTACAGTAAATTGCAAGCACAGAGGTGAAGTCCTTTTCCCCTTGGAGATGGTGCTGCTAGTTAGAGAGATATTTGTCATCCTACAACAGAAGCTGCCTCCGGAAAAGAAAAAAGGCCAAAAAATGTAAAGCAATGGCCTGCCAGCAGGAGGGCATATGACCAACCATAGGTATCCCCTGCTGAGCAACAACCCGAGGCAAACTTTCATCTGTAACTAACTCAGCCGCACTTGAAACAGCGGCACGAATGCACTAGAAGAGTGTACAGTTGCACAGTTGGGGAGAGAGCTGTTTGCGTTTTTTAAGCACAAATGCATCCACCTGATAGTTCATCTACATTGACCTTCAGGATGAGCTCCAAGAAACACTGTGAAATATTTCCCACCCAATTGAAGGGGACACTTTCTCTGAGTTGCATGCTTCTGACAAGAGCCCACCCCTCCATCTGAACCATGCCCAATCAGCCTGCCAGAGATGACTTGTCTGATGAGCTGATGATTTATCTGATACCTCTGAGCATCTTGGTTTCTAAGATGGACCAAACTGTACCATATAGTAGACATTTAAAATGAGGTAGACTTTGGGAAAGACCACCAACCCTGGTGAGGTTTTCACCCCAGTAAGGTGATAGCTGTATATAATACTAAGTAATTGAGAGTGCATGCCTCTTAGGCCACACAGCTATCTTAAGCAGTAGTTGTATGTTTAGATGGGGAATTGAAGATGCACCAGAGTGTGTGTACTGTCTCAGAGCACTCTCCTGTGTGCGCTCTGGTGATGCTTTGAGCAATAAAAAGGAAGAGCTAAAAATCTAGGAGGCAAAGAAGGGTAGAGACCAATATATCAACATCCTGACAGCACCTATAAATTAGTTGTTTAAATACCCCAAAAGAGTTGTGTTATATTATACGATATTTATTGGAATTGGTCCCTCCCCTGTGATTCAGGTAGATCATTCAGCTGTGATTAGTGGTTTTCTCGGTTTCCAAGGCCACATCCAGATGAATGCGAACATGTGGTATGTGATACTGCAGACCCATCTGCAGCGCCACACACTGCACATGCAGGTATTCACCGCACTGCTACCTTACAGTGTGAGGGGGTGGGGTTTGACCCAAGAGATCCACACCAAAAAAAAGCAGGGTGTTGCATGTGATAGCAATGCATGCCACCCAAAACTGGAGCCTGGCTGGCCAGAGCCACACTCAGCCAGGCTTCCTGCCATGGCTGCAGCCCCAGGAGACCTTCAGGACTCCACATAAGGCTGCAGTTGCTTGCCCCAGACTCTCCAACCTCACCTGGGGTAACCTGCCGTGCACCAGAGCACATGCCCCTGCACATGTGCTCTGATGTGCACCAAATTGTCCCAGGTGAGGTAGGGGAGGCTCAGGCCAGCACCTGTGCTGGGCCCTGCAGACTTTCCTGGGGGCATCCTGGAGCAGCACTGGCACCAATCCAGCTCCACAGAGCATGGTCAGAAGCCACAGCATAGATCTGGCTGGCCGGGCTCTATTTCTGGTGGTGCACATGACTGCCACATGCGCCATGCCGCTTTTTTTTTTTGAGTGGCTTTTTTTGACACTGAGATCTCCTGGTGTCAAATTTTGGCACTGTGCTGCAAATTAGTAGTGCAGCGAATGGGTGCACATATGCCATGTGCAGTTTGAGAAGCCACAAACCTCATGTGCACACTTGTCTGGACACGCCTCTGTTGTCTGCCCCTGCTCTGAGTTTGTATATTAAAGAAATCTGCCTAAAGCTTCTTTGTCTTCCTCATGCTGGCAACTTTGTTTTATAATTTCTACATAGAACTTCACCAAGCCTTTCCTCCTTGACTTCCTGTTATACATTTTTCAAAAACTAGGAGACTGTGGCATTGATGCCTACACAGTCAGATGGGTTGCAAGTTGGCTAGGGGGTCGCACCCAGAGTTTGGTGGTGGATGGGTCATTTTCGACCTGGAGGAATGCAGGCAGTGGAGTCCCCCAGGATGCATTTTGTCAAGTTCAGTGACTTAGACGAGGGGGTGAACAGCACCTTATTCAAATTCGCAGATGACACTAAGATGTGGGGAGAAGTGGGCACACTAGAAGGGAGGGACAGGCTGCAATTGGATCTGGATAGGTTACAGGGGCGGGCAGATGAGAATAAGATGGGATTCAATACCAACAAGTGCAGGGTACTGCACCTAGAGAGAAAGAACCAGCAGCATACCTACAGGCTGGGGAACTCCCCTCTTTTCAGCACAGAGGCAGAAAAGGATCTTGGAGTCATTATAGACTCCAAGAAGAACATGGGCCGCCAATGTGGGGATGCAGTCAGTAAGGCTAACCGCACCTTGTCATGCATCCACAGATGCATCACGAGCAGGTCCAAGGAGGTGATCCTCCCCCTCTATGCGGCACTGGTCAGACCGCAATTGGAGTACTGCGTCCAATTCTGGCACCACACTTCAGGAGGGATGTGGGCAACATGGAGAGGGTCCAGAGGAGGGCCACTCGCATGATCAGGGGTCAGCAGGGCAGGCCGTATGAGAAGAGGCTACGAGACCTGAACCTGTTCAGTCTCCACAAGAGAAGGCTGAGAGGGGATCTGGTGGCCGTCTATAAACTGACCAAGGGAGACCAGGAGGGAATGGGAGAGGCCCTGTTCCCCCGAGCACTACCCGGAGTAACTAGGAATAACGGCCACAAGTTGATCGAGAGTAGGTTCAGGCTAGTCATCAGGAGGCACTACTTCACAGTCAGGGCAGCTAGGATCTGGAACCAACTTCCAAGGGAAGTGGTGCTGGCTCCTACCCTGGGGGTCTTCAAAAGAAGGCTAGATAATCACCTAGCCGAGGTTGTTTGACCCCAGCATTCTTTCCTGCCCATGGCAGGGGGTCAGACTTGATGATCTGCTCAGGTCCCTTCCAACTCTACCAACTATAAAAATATGAAACTATGAAGAAAAACTGAATATATCTATATAAGGATCAGTCTTGAATGCTTCATATTGAATCTCTTTACTGTGCAAGGGACAAGACCATCAGTGCTGTTTTGATGGCTTCCATGAGTAGCTCCATTTCCTTACTATCCATCAGTGTAAGAGCAAATAGGATATGATCCAAATTATATGAAGCTGAATGTAAAAATAAACTATAGGTATATAATAGTGTAAACAAGTTAATAAAACTCTTTGCCTTAAAAATCTATGAACACACGTATCAATTCAACACAGAATTTTTATTTTCACAACAAGAGCACAGCATCCAAAGGATAAAATAATTTTACTAACACATTCCTTTCACTCTTAGTCTTTACCATTTCAGAAAAGCATATTCTGCCTGTGCTCTAGCATTTTTTTCAGTTTTTTGTTTTGCTATTTTTAATAGGTCTAAACTAATTAAATTAATTTTCCGGAATAATAAACTCCCAGGGACATGCATCAAGATAATCCTTAACTCTTCATGAAGTTAGTTTCCTGTAGGGTAGGGAAGCAATTACAACTCATTAATGATATATCTTACAAGAAGATGACAGAGTTTTTAATTGATTGCCTGTCTTTCTGTGTATGCATGTGTGTGAAAACTATAAAGGAAGATAGTATCATATGTGGTGCTTGATGTGAAATGATACTTATGGGTCACTAGATTTACTTTACAACAGGCAAAATTCTCCATCCCAACTACCGACCATGGAGGACATTGACCACAATAAAACAGGTGTGATTCTGTCATCTATGTGGGCAACCCATTCAAGGGATACCCTGTCTCAGCCACTGGCAGAGAGTTCAGGATTGATTGAGAGTGTGGTCAGGGGGTAGAAAGGTAAGAAAGGTTTATTGACTTAACAAAAACACAACTAAGTATAAGACAAACAATGACAGACAAGAATAATTCACATCAGCAACTTATCAGCAGTCTCTTCTGATGCTTGATGTATGACAAGTTTCTCTTTCCACAAAGCTCAGGGAAGTCAGGCGTCTTTGATCAGCGCTGTCCAAAAGGTACCAGGAAGGACCCTGGTATTCAGTCTTTGGGCTCCTCAAGATCCACGGGCTCACTGATTCAGGTCAACAGCTAATTAATTTCTTCCACAGAGCTGTATCTTTTTTCTGAATGATTTCTGGATGTGCCGGCCCATTTATAATTTCTGAACTGTGCTAATAAGTTACAGCCATTCAGATTCTTTTTATTTCAACTGTTCTTAGACTGACCAATAGCAGTATAAGCCTTGCATTATTTTGATAAGGTTAATTTTAACTACGCTACAGGGTCTTATTACTTTAAGGCTTTGTTAAATTTACTAGGCCTTACTTTATACAAGGCCTTACTACATCTTAAACTTTAATTAGGCTCTTAGCAACAACACATAGCTTAATATCTAAACAAATAACAGAAAAACACTTGGTCGAATCTTCATAGAGCCTTCAGCAAGCACCTTTATCACACAGACATAATTTTCAGCTGTCACATACCCTACCATAGAATTAATGGCTCCAACCATACTACCCTGGGCAGAAGCATGGCTAGTAGGTCTAGAACTATAAACGCTTCCCACAATATAAGGTAGATCTACAGAGTGAAAGACTCTGTTTCCATGACATTCAGGTAGCATGCTGTTGAAACATCTATGCATGACTTGGCATAAAGGAAAGTCCTACCTGGCTTGAGAAACTGAAAGAAAGCAATATTGTGTAATTCTTGCACACCTACTGTATCTGCAGTAGTCTTTTTTTACTTTAGTTTCCTATGACTATTAGACTAGAATTCCCAATTCCTACTCTATAACTTGGTTCTGCTACCTCTAGTCTGTTGCTCAGAAAAATAGGTCATTAGGCACAAATACAAATCACAGAATTGGGGCCTAAGCAATTAACTTCTGTGCTAGAGCCTCGTGCTCCACCATTTCCTGACTTCAATTTCCTCAGGTGTGTTCCTACCATTCGTGGCATGGTTCTAAAACCAAATAGCCCACCTTCCTCTATAAAATGAACATTTACAATTGATGAGATGGTAGAAGGCATGGCTAAAATAACCATGGATTAGGACAATACTCCTGCTCCAAAGGAAAGTATCCACCCTGTGTTAAGCAACATATTTCAGCAAATCTTAATATGTATACTAGATGGATGATGCACATACGTGCGTTTTCAGTCCATTATAATACCAAGGAGAAGGAAGTCTTAGAGAATCTCTGGTCCAACCCAATGTTCCCTCTAAGGTGTAGCAATCCATGAGTGCGCTGCTTCGGTCCATTCCTGAATTGGTCCCACCTCCCCCTTTCAGCACATGCTGCTTCTGTCTACCCCACAGTATAACACAGTATAACAGAGGTCCTCTGCACCTCTTCCTGGAATGAATTCCTGGAAGGAATTCCTGGGAATGTCCTTCCCAGTCTTGCGTGATATGCAGTCTCTCTGTCTAATTTCAAATCACTCTTCAAGATTAATTTGTTTTCAATGGCTTTCGGATGTTTTCTCATACCTACCCTCTTGACCGACTTGCTTCTGCAAACTATAAATATATCAACCTCTGGAAAAAATTTCACAAATAATAAAAGAGAATCAAGATGGTATGTGGATAACAAAAAGTATACCTTGTATTCTTTCCCTTCCTTGGGATAGGTCTAGCTTAAGTCCATTTCCACCCTTCATAGCTCATAGTCTGCCTTTTTTACCTGTAAAGCATAAGGGATTCATCTATGCTCCTACACAACTGTTCAGTAATTAATCTTGTTCCATTAGAGCTCAATGTACTTAGTTCAGAAACAACAGCTGCATACCTTAAAAATTCTTTGCAGTTCTGTAGTGCCTTCCAAGCAAGCATCTCCAACTTCTTTTGACACACCATTTAACTTCATTAATCTTCTCTGTGTCGGGGCTCGGGGCGAAGCTCGCCTTAAGAGGTTGGGGAGCGAAGCAGGTCTCTGGAGCCAGCAGAGCCCACGCAGTGCCTGGCTTTGCCCCAGCCCCGGCCCAGGTCCCACCTCACCTTGGGGAAGAGCAGCTGCCTGCCCCACGTCAGGAGTGAGGAGTGGAACGGAGGAACGAGGAGCTTAGCGCCGGTAAGTGTCCCACACCGGCCCCAATGCCTCCACCGTGCTCCATGCCCAAAGTTTACAGGAAGCTGCAGCCCAGCTCCTCTCCAGATGGGTGCACGGCATTAAAAAGTTACTGCGCGGCAAAACTTTTTATTGTGTGCGGCCGCACACACGCAGCTTAAAGGGAACCTTGGTCCAACCAGACAAAACTGTTTCAGGAATCTGGTGAGATTGCCTTAAATGTTTGCAAAATTACTACAGAAACTTAGTCAGAAAAACAAAGCAGAAGGTCCTCTGTCTGTAGCACTTCTAACCTGGTGACATTCAGATTACATGTAACTGCATACAAAGGCTATTTATAATAAAATAATCTTTTGGCTTAATTTAAATAATTTTATACCCTACTGTGACTCCCAGCTATATTCAAAATTTACATCTGCAGACTTGATTAGAGCCTTTCATATTCTATTTTGAACTATACATTGTACATATTACAATATACTCAGTGCAATAAATTTGACATTTCAGATGCCAACAAATGGCAAGAAAATTGCCCCCTTGAGAATAATAACCTCGCAGCATTTACATGTAATTATTTTGCCAGGAATTTAATTTGCTAGACATGAAAGTTACAGTGAACGAAAGAATGCTGGATAGTGATCTTTAGGCTAAGGAAATAGGCATTACTATGGGCTCTGAAATATGTGGCCCTTTTTTCAATGCATGAAGTGAATTCCCTATGGCTAAGTGCATTTCTGCAACAAATTTAGATAATGCTTTGAGATAAATGATACTCATTTCTTTGAAAATGCTACAAGTATGTAAATCATTAGTCACCATGTTGTCATTTTAACATAGTTCTTGCACTTCCCCATGGATTGAAGCTAACCTGAGTTTGCATGTGTTAAAGTGTTTCCTGTAATCGTGGACAAAAAACAGTATTCTTTCTGTCTCGTTACTGCACAGCTCTGTAGCATAAACAGAATAGTCACTGCCTATCTAATGACGCAAAGGAGACTGAAGATGAAAGGAAGTGCCAAGGCAGAAAAAGGAAGCAAAGGTTGAGGAAGCCAGCAGTATGTCACTGGGGTGAGGACACACAACGAAGATAACTAAGACTTCGTGGTTCTCAAATAATACAAGGAAGGCTTTAGTCCTTTTCTAGTTCATGAAGGTAGGTTTAACTAAATGGTATTTCTCCTATAATAATATATAGACTGCACTTTAGGGGCTCCCTGCCTGGTTGTACATTATTGGACTCTTAACCAAAAGCAGCCACCTAAAAACAACACAACATGTTTTTAATACACATTTTTCAATAGTCTGTTATTTTCCAGTGCTTTTTATTCTATAAGCATCTCTCCAGTATTGAGTACACTCAGATACTGTAGTGTGATTGATTTTTTCACTGTAGTAAAACCCTCTGCAGACACTTCTTTTATGTGCAAAGGTGATATGCAAGCCACCATCCTAGTTCCCTTGACACTTATATTTGCATCCATATTACCATATGAATTAATCTTTAGAAAATGGTACAACATGCTCCTCTATAAACAAAAACCAAAAAGGAAATCCTATGCAAGGACTGGACAGGCAAATCTAATACCACAACTGGGTAGAAGATGGAACATCCATTCTTAGAGGATGTTGAGATTTCAAAATTTAGCTTTGTTCCAAATTGCAAGAAACCTACAATTTGCAACATTGCCCAAGAAAGAAAATTTTAAAAGGCTAACAAAAAATTGGGTTTTGTAAGTTAATATATTTTTGACCAACCAAAACATTTTATTTTAAATTTTTTCCTTTTTTTTTTGTAGTGCAGCCTAATAAATAATACTGTTATTGAACATGGTTCTCCCACCACAAGTACAGTAATACCTTACTTGCCAAATCACCACTTAACGCATAAATCAAAAGAGATGCAAAACCACAATTCTCTGCAGCGTGAGAGTAAATTGAAAAATATGCATGTCAACACACGACATACAGTGTAGTGAGAATAAACCACTAAATTAAGATCCTTAGAAACTAATTAAAGATCTAGAGGAATCCTCACATCACAGGAAATTAGCCAAAGGACCTACATAGAGCTTGCAAAAAAATGCCTGTTTTTATCACAAGAAACATGCAATAATCTGAAATAGATAACTTGTGTTTGAAGGAAAAGCTTTTGATTACCTTGACTGTTGGTATATGGAGTTGACTTATAAGGTGTGTCTACACATTCATTAATGCACAGTGCCTACACAAAAGGAAGTACTAAATAAATGCACAGTAGACCAATAGTACTGCACATTAGCCTAATGGCATGGTTTTTGCCGTGACTAACACACAATCAGTCTACTGCTCATTAAGCACCTCATGTAGACATGCCCAGAGAGTAATATTTACACATATATGTAACTACATAGTAAACAGAGAGCTTTGTGAGCATCTCAATGAATCTCATAGGCATAAAAGTTATATTGTATTTGTAAGGTTCTCTTTCATTCATATTTAAAGCTGTGACTTGAATTATATTGTAGTCATATTTGTGTCATACCAGTGTTTCACTGGTATTTTAACTGCACTGTAGATGCTGTCTGATGACTGAATGGATTATAGTAGCTATCAAACTCCAACTCAACAGATCTAGTTTGATATATAGCTGTATTTAATGACGGATCAAAGCAGCCTCTTCTCAGTAACTGAACTGTTCATTGTCTGGTATTATTAGCCTTGTAGTAGTAGTTTTGTAAGTCAATAAACATAAACTGGATTTGAATTAGGAGTACGTGTCAGTCATGTCTGACATACCAGGACAGAAATGTTATATAGCCTTCATCTAGATTTATCCCAACCAAAAGTATGTGTTTGACTTTATCATTTAGGGTTAACTCAAACGGGCATTTCCTGTTTCCTTTCCTTTATTCCCTCTCCCCTCTCTCCCCTTTTTAATTTAAAGCTAAGAGTTGTTCCTGTTAGGGTAGAAACAGACTGAGAAACTACTGTAATCATCAGGGAAAAGTAATCAATGGAGCATAATGTGAATTGTCAGGTAATCGTATTTCAGTTCTGAATCTGTTCCAAAGAAGAAAAATACCTGCAAGAGCCTAGGGAGTTGTGAACGTAGTGCTACATACTGTTCTGGTTCAGTGTATGTTCATTATCTGAAGTCAAGCAAAAGTCAGGGGTGGCTGGGGACCAGCATGGAAAGCTGTCCAAATGAAAAAACATGAACCAACTAGTCTACACTCATAGTTGAAATATGCCTCAACTCGCAGGGACAAGGGAATTAGGAGGGAAGGTGCTACTTTATGGCCAGTGACAGAAGTTACACAAAAACTGGTATAAGTGATCAGAAACCAGTTCAAATCTGTAACACAACAGAAGTTCAATGCATATAAACCACTTTCAAAATGGCCGAAACCAGTTTAAGATAAAACTGGAAGGATGTAGTATCAGAACTAACTGATTTAGGTTAAATCAATTTATAGACCTTCTGTCACAGATCCCCTCCAGACTCAAGTTAACTCTCAGTCCCCCAGCATCCCAAGATGCTTTGCATCTCCCCTGTAAACTGGCCCAAGCTGTCTGCTCCAGCCAAGCAGGGAAGTGTGATCTAGCGCACCCTGGTGCCTGGGCTGAGCTACTGCAGGAATGTGGCTGCATTTCTGGAATCAAAAGTGAATGTCTGTTCACTTGCTTTTTAGTTCAGTCTCTGCAGTGTAGATTAACCTGTGAAGACTGAATTGATACAACCTTGGGATTTTTGACTCTTTGTTACTTAGCCTATAAGTTTTTCCCTCTGGGTTGATTAGGGTGGGTTTGATGTTGATTTTGTTTTGCTTTTTGAATGATATTGGTTCAGTGCCTCCTTAATTGTTGGTATTTAGGAGCTTGTTGTGCCCTCAGGATTTGCTTGACAGTCTTAAAACTATGACCCACAACAGAACAGCTTGTTTAAAGGTACCTTGGGTATCTGCAATATAGATAAACCCTAAATTGGTTTATCCCAGGTCTGACTGTCCAGAGGTTTGCCTCCCATCAGAATAGGCAGGGGATAGTTGTTTACAGGCACAGCTTGAATGCAGTTAACTGAATTAGCCCTGTGGGTGGTTGGGAGAGAATGTTATCCTGGTACTTCACAGGTGCTTAACAATAGGGACAATGAGCTTGTAGGATCCCATAATTAAAAGCTTTGCCTCTCCTGGAGAAATACAACCTTTGGTTTTTTTGCTTTTTTCTCCTTGCATGGACTCCCATCCCAGAAAGCAAAAGACCTTTCTGGTAGAGGAAAGGAGAAGTGGTGCCACAGAGAGAAGTGAGCCTTGCAGTAAGGGAAAAGCTGTGCCTGACAAAGTTGACTCAAGATCCCCTAAGTGTAGCATTTATTCATTTATAGGATTAGATCTCTAATAGCAACCAAAAAGGAGCTGCTGAAAAGAGATGGTTATTCCTATACTGATCACTATAAGACAGTGGTGCTCAACCTTTTTGCATGGTGGGCCAGACAGGCAGTGCCAAGTCTATCTGCAGGCTGGATCTGGCTGGTGGCCCTGATCTGATGCCCAGGGCCAGCGCAGCAGGGCCAAATCTGGCCGCATGGAGAAGGGTGGGTAGCAGCCTGGCCCTGATCCAGCTGTGCAATAGAAAGGAAGGGGGAAGGAGATATGGCCCAGCAGGGGGAAGGAGATTTGGCCTGGAACCAATCCAGATGCTCATGGGGAGAGGACATGGTGCAGCCCTGCAGAATAGGGTGTGGGGAGAATGGGGTGTGGCCTAACCTGACCATGCAGATGGAAAGGGTTGTGGTCCAGCTCTTATCTGGCTGTGTAGGAGGAGGGGAAGGGGGAACAGAAGGAGGAGGGAGAGGGAGCAGGGCCCAGCTCCAGTCTGCCATGTGGGGTTTTGGAATTTGGCATTTGGGAAGGGTGGCAGTATTAACTGCCACTGCTCTGCCACCACCAAATTTCCTGATCCATGAGGAGTCCCACAGGCCAGATGCCATAGCTCTGTGGGCTGGATTTGGCCCACAGGCCAGAGGTTGATAATCCCTTCTAAAAGGCAACACCTAATTCTCAAGTTTAGTGGGACCATATTACCATCCAAAGCAAAAAAGATTATCAGTTAAACTCAGCCAACCTTGAATCATCTTCACTAAGACACCTATTCTGAGTATCCACACAGGTTCTCTGCTAAATATGCTGGGAAGGCTAAAGCAAAAAGAAAACAAAGGATTATACAGGGTGTACAGAAATTAGATATCCAAGCCTTAACTGACAAGTATTCAATTCCAAAGGCTACATCCTTTTAGATGGATTTTAGCTCCTTTGATCAAGTCTTAAGGTTAATTACGGATAACTCTCCCACTCCCCCTCATTAGATATTACAACTGACAGCTTAATACTGTGCTGAGTCAAAACTGTTAATGCTAGTTTTGACATCTCTGTTGAGTAAATTTTGGTTGGTGAATTTAGTAAAATAAACAAAATCTAAAAAGTTAATTTCTTCCGAATCTCCTAATCATCAGACTATATTACCAATAGTATTTTTAATCTCCCCTTCCATGAACTAATCACTGTTTCCTTAAACATATTCATTGTTCAATTTTGGATTCAACTATGTGGTTTGTGAATCCAATGCAATAACATCCAAAAATGAAATACATGGGCAAAAAATTAAATCTAACCAACTACTTGCAAATTATACAGAAAGTTTAACTCAGATTCACCTAATTTCCTTGGAGGGCTTTCTTGTGAAAGCTGTATACATTCAGAGAACCGAATACTTTCAGTGCTCTTCTAACTTCTTTACACAGTGAGATAGGGAAAAGAACCACCATTCTTACCCCAACATGGCCATCTCCAGATAAGTATGGATGTTTGGTTCCCTGGGGACAACTAGCAGCGGTACACCTTGTGCTGCTGCTACTTGTTCCTGGGGAACACTAGAGCTGCACGAAGCTTCAGTAGCTAATTCAATTTGGTGGAGATTCGACCCAATTCAGTGGCCAAATCTCCAAATCCGAATCAAATCAGAACCCTCCAAATCAATTCAGAGAGATTCAGAAAGATTCAATGATTCAGACATAGACACAGCTTTAAATGTTTTTTCTACATATCTCAAGGTACCAGGCAGCACGTGAATGCTGAAATGGTGGGGTGGATGGAGTGTCCCACAAGAGCACAAGGGGGTCCCCAGCGCTCTCGCAGCAGACCCAGAAGTGGACCAGAAGCACTTCCAGTCCACTTCTGGGTCCGCCAGGGAGTGCACCAGGGGGTCCGCTTGGGAGCGCCCATCCCCTGCACCCACCCCGAATCAGCAACTAGAGCCTCCTGGATCTGGGGGGGCACCCGGGGTCCCCCCATGGCCAATCGCGGAGCCAGAAGGGCGTGGGGGGGGGGTCTCCCAGTGCACTCAGCGGCAGACCCGCTCAATGGCAGGTTTACAGCTGGGGATGGAGGGGCCCCCACCCATGCTGCTGTGGGATGCTCCATCCACCCCACCACCGCAGCATTCACAAGCCGTGCCTGGTATCTCGAGATATGTAGAAAAAACATTTAAAGCTGTGTCTATGGCTGAATCTGCATCGAATCTTCAGATTCGGATTCAGGTGAATTGAATCGGGACAGTGATCCAAATCAACTAATCGAATTACTGTCCCCGATTTAGGCTGAATCTGATTCCAAATCAAATATGGCCCCTTTCACACATCCCTAGGAAACACCCATGCCAGGCGTCCTCTGGCACACAGAAAATTACTCCAGGTGGGGTAGAGGAGGTTGGGGCCAGCACTGGGCTGGACCCAGCAGCCTTACCTGGGGTCCTAGTGGCCTCCTTGGGCTGCAGCAGCAGCAATGCTGCTGCTTGGAGCCTCTCTGGCACCTGCAGTGCAACTCCAGTTGGCCAGGCTCGTTTTGAGCAGTGCACACTGCCCCCATGTGCTGCTCCACTCCACTTTTTTCTTTTTCCGCACGGGTCTTTTTGTCCCGTGGATATCCAGGGGTCAAAACAAACAAACAAAAAACCCCACGCTGCTCCATTGCAGTGTGGAGAACAGCTGAACCTGCAGTATATGGCACCACAGACATGTCTGCAGTGCCCCATACCACATGGCCACACTCATCTGGACACGGCCCTTATTTCCAAACATGGAACAGATGCTCTAATATGTGTCTAGCCAGTTTTATTTTGTAGGATACAGTAGAAATGAGAAGAAAGCAGAACACCAGAGCAGAATGCCTCAAAATGAGGAAAGGTGTTAAATCTAGATATAAACTTTCCAGTCTGGATTCATTTGTAGCACCATTATTACATTACAAAATCATGTTAAATGCAATGATAAATTACATTAAATGGTACAAATTAAATTAAATATGTACCATTCAAATTAAAAACATATCTTCATACAGGCATGCAAGGTTCTCTGAGTAGACATGATATCTTTTATTAGACCAACTGAGCAGCTGGAAAACAAGCTTGCTAAGAACTTTTTTCCAACTACTCAATTGATCTAATAAAAGATATCACATCTAGTCAAAGAACCTTGCCTCCCAATGTCCTTAGACCAACACAGCTACAATCAGAAACGCAGCAACATGGAAGATATCTTCATATGGGAAGGCTAGAAGTGATTTGGAGTTTTGTTTTTTCATTTTTCTTTAGGAGAATACAATACCTCAAGTGTTGCACTCACCAAAACTCTGGTCACCCTGTGTGTAGGTCTCCGAGACATATTCCTAACATTTGGATGAAAATTTAAAAGTACTGACAATTTAGCATTTTCAGAAGTACTTAACACTTAACACATTGAAATCAAGGGGACCAATATAAACCAATACTGGGTATTTTCAATAATCCCACCACAAAATACATTTTCTGTAATGACCAAGATCTCAGGCAAGATCCTCAAATAAAGTTAATCTCTCTATTCCCTTTGATTTGAATGACGCTGCCAATTTATACCAGCTGAGATATTTAAAGAGTATAAAGTGGTCAAAATAATCCATTAATTAAGTATAATAACTCTCAACCAGATCCGAGATTGCCATGTTAACAACACCCCAGGGCATCTAGAAATTATGTGCTTCATAAAAACAGGACTGGTTTTGAACCAAACTGCTGTCACTGCCCTCCCCACCCCCTCCCCCAACACCTCTTTCCTGATTAATTCTCTCTCCAGCTGTGCAAAACTGTTAAAGCTTCTCAAAGATAACTGTCCATTAGCTGCATATTCAGAACAGTTTGAGCAAGCCACCCCTACATCTCTACTAATCTCTTGCTGAAAACCTCCCACTCTCTACAAGCTGTTGGTAAAAATTGCATTACACTTTTTGTAGCTCAGCCATCAAATCTCATTTGTAACATGTTGCACTCGACCAGATAAAAGACTGCAGAAAAGAACCCACTGCTTTTCAGGAAGCCCAGTTTTGGCTGGTCTAATTTTGGGGTCACTGATCAACAGGAGTAAGATCTCTATATATATCTATTTTTAGTGGTGATAGTAAATCACGTGCATTAACACCAAAAATAATGTGTGTTTTGTGTATGGAGATATGGTTCTATTTTATTGTGGTTCCACCCTCCACTTACTTAAATGATGAACCAAATTCAACAAGTAATTACATACTAGTTGAATCCAGCTTCACAGCGGAAATTAATTTTTTTTTTTTTAATAACCTTTTGTTAAATCATCATCATACTCACTTTATGGCTTATGCATCATTGCCTGTTCCAACTTCAAAAGCTTTCAGACTATCATTTCCATCTGCTTTTTTCTCTTGTAGACTGTAACTGAAATTTTTTACATGGGGGAGCTACCAACCCCCATGATCTGGCCTCCGGAATAAGAGATTTAATTTATATAGACGTGCAGACTGAAATCAATGGGAGGTGTTGTGTACACATACTTACACCACAAAAGGATAGTAAATAATTGCTAAATCTAAATGGAATTGCTAAACATATTTGAATGATGCTAAACATTTGAATGATTTGAATTGTTTGCTTTGAATGATTGCTAAACATATGTGAATGATCATGCTTTGAATTAAGAAAAGTTCACTCTTAACAAGAGCTGGACCTGAACAAATGATAAGAAAAGTAATATGGGAACATTTTCATACTCAAGATTTCCACTTTGTTTTTTGAGTCAAAAGATGGGGCCTTCAGCTGGTCCTGCATACTTGTATGCAGAGAGCTGTGCACAAAAATGTTGTTAAGAGATAAGATAGGTCACCAATTCAGAAATAACATCATCTGTGGAACCAGAAACTGTTTCCTTGAAAGTTCTCCCATAACTTCTACAAAATCAAAAAGCATCATTTACATGATTT
>NW_005842293.1:1123881-1136417 GCF_000455745.1 Alligator sinensis | reverse complement strand
TTCCCTACAGTCACAAAATAAAATAAAAATAATGAAAACTAGATATTTTGGTCATACTCTGCTATCTTTTATTCTTATTATGTTATCCTGCTAATGTATCTGTATAAAACATTGCAAAAGATCATTACGGACACTGACGCTGAACTAACTATTCATAGTGAAACATTTCTTCCATTAATTGGTGCTATTCCTTTAATTATCCATGAATAGATTTTGATTGTGATGAACAAATCCATTATTCTAAATTTTTCACTGAACACTTCATGTGATTAATCCTCAGAGGAGCTGGTCACGAGCTATTCACTTCAGTTAGTCTTTATTTGCAATGTCTGATTGCTTACCCACATCACGTGGGACTGTTTCTGCTCCTGAATCAGTTGAGTGAACATTTAGAAACACAAGAAGGCAAGTCAAAGCATTTTCACAATGGCACAACCCCTGTTTTCATAAATATTTGCAACGTTTAACATTGCTGCAATAAAAATCACTTGTATGGTAAATGAATTGAGAGGCACAAATACCACTGAGCCAATTTTCTGCTGTTGTTGTTGCATTTGAATAAACAGTTATGCACGCTTTTTAAATCCACTTGTTTACCTTCATCTCTTGCCCTTTAATTATCTCTAGGTGTGAGATCTCTGCAGGCAGAAATCTCCTAGAAAAATATTTCTCTCTCTAGCAAAGTACAAATCTTGTGGACATATGGATAACTAAGGAAGGATTTCTAGACTGTTGTTAGCAAAAATGACAGCAACTTGGCACCAGTGATAACATACCAACCTGTTGAACTGCTACGTGAGAGTGGAGGTTGTTCAAACCAAACTGCAAAGTGTGATGCAAGTTCTGTACTTTCAGGCCAAACTTAGTTAATTATCCTATTTGGTGGTTGCAGACTGCCGTGCTATGCCTGCTTAGTATAATCTACACACACAGGGATGGCTCAGCTCTAAGTACTGGACTCTGAACAGTTTTCCTAACCAAAAGAGATGAGTATGTGATCTACACAACATAAAGAACACTGCTTCTCTCTTTACCAAGTAATATATATGACTGCAAGCAATTATAAGTGAAAATCTTCACTGTTTCTCAATGGAAGGGCTAGTGCTTCACTCATTCATTTTTAAGGAGCACATTGATCAGACACTTCTGCTTCTATCTGTGATATTTAATGTGGCTAAAAATAACTTCTGGATCAACTAGATAGAGTTATCCCTTAACAGCAGAGGCAGATGTCTATTTTGTAGCTAGAACTTTCAATCCACAAGCCCTGGATTCTAAGTAGTTAAAGTCTAAATGGAAATGTATTCATGAGGTTGTACTTTATATCCCCATTGTAGTGACTATGATGCTCTCGAAGTTTGCAACTGCAGGGGCAGCTGAAGGCTAATTTGGGGAAAGAAGTAGCATTCTCTCCCCTACCTCCCAAATTAGCTTCAGACTCTTTGGTTTCTGTGGTGTGAAAGAGAAACCGAAGATCACAGAAGACACAGGACACAGGGTACAGAGACCGGAGCGATGAGGTCCTGATAATTGCAAAGAACAAACAGTTTGCTATTCTGTGTGTGGTGCTGTGAAACAGAGAGGCTGTCTTCTTGCACTAATTGCTGAAGCTGAGTTTCCAGCTTGCCATGCTGAACCTCTGTGGGTTGAAGCATCAAAACACCTTCTTCATGTTTTCCCCCATTCAGGAAATCTATGATGTCAGCAGTGCAAGCAGCGCATTGTCCCTTGCTGAACACAGAACTACATATGTTGTGTGTCTACATTCACCCCACACATGAAAACACAGGGTATAAACAGGGTTGGTGACCCCACCTCTGTTTAAGGTTACCTAACACTTCCCACTGAAAGATCCCATCTACGGAGCTGCTTTTACAACCTTTGCCTGACTTTAGGCACCTGAACTGAGTTTGCCTATAGGAGGTGTTCAACTCCAAGTGAATGTTTAAAAAAGGTAACAGTTTAATCATTTCAACAATGTCTTAAATGTATATACATGTACATACATGTGCATGCACACACATATAAAGCACATATTAACAAAATAAAAATCTTATAAGCTTTGTATGAGCAGTTCCAGCACCTCTGCTTTCGAGAGGGAACTTGAAATTCAGTAGGGTTGGGTTACACTAGCCCCTGTAAAAAAACTGCCCAAATTGGCATAAGTATAAACCATTGAACAATCTCCATTTGCACATGCTCACAAGAGACACAGGAGCGTCTGAATATCTGGGGAGACAGCCTGAGGCTACCTTGATTCTGTCATTTCCGAACTTTTGAATGTCTGAGTTCTCAATTTGAATAATGTTCTTTTAACAGTTTTTTGTGCATGATATATGCACACAATAGTGCTCCTATAGATATGGTCTATACATATAAATATATAGCTCTTGGTGCCAAAGATATGCCCGTTCCTAGGTAGCTTTTTCCATAGCTGTGAGTTACTTTTCAAAGACTTAGGTAAGGGGAGCCAGTTTACATAATGCTTGGGCATGTCTCAGGCTATATCCAATTGTCTGTTGAAGAAGTCTAAGCCTGAAGTAATTCCTGAGCAGTCTGATGCGTACCAGTGTAACTGAGGATACCGGGCAACACCCCGTTCTCTGCATTACCGCTGCATTTTTGGAGTAACTGACTTAACTAAAACCAATCTCAATTTATCCTAGTTTAAACAAAAAGCTGAATTTGGCCAATATTTTTATGGCTGGGCAGTAACACCACCTGCTATTCTACTCCCAGTATTTATATGCAGGAATGGGAAATAGAAATGCACCAGTATAAATTTTATTTCCCAACCTTGTACTAGCCTGAAAATACCAACATGGGCTAGAGAGATAGCTTCACTCTGTGATTTCCAGCTCAGTTCATTCTGTCTATTGTCAGTGGTTGCTACTTCAGGAAATGACTTTATCATCTCATTAACAGAGTGCCAGATAAATTCTCTAGGATGGGTATCTGTATCTGTACCCCGAGGGTACCTTTCTTTGCCACAGAAATGATTTATTGCTGCTGTTCTCTAGCTCCTGGATAGGTGACTTAAATAAATAAAGTGCCACTTGAGGATAATGAATATAACCACAGTTCAGTTAAAGTTTCTGAGCTAGATTTAAAAACAAAAAAGCCCATGGATATTTGCAGGAAAGATGGGCATATCAGTCCTCAGCTCTGAGATAAACAACTATTACATTTTAAAAGCCTGCTCTATTTACTCTCCAGGTTTTTAATTATAAAATCAATGGAGTGTTAATGATTTTAAGCATTACTTTTGCTCAGTGGGAATTCCAAAAAGAACTTTTTGTATGTGTGTGTGTGGCATAAATTCATAAGTTGCTCAGTTTGACCAATTTGTCAAGACAATTTCCATTAGCAAATATGAATATTTAATGAAAGGGAAAACTGGCATGAGCAGCTTCACTTAAGCACCTAATGACTTACTGGAAAACAAATAAGATATATTAGTAGATTGCTTGATTAACTATTTCCAGAACATAACATATCTATATCTGCAGATATTTCATAGCCTCATAGAAAATCAGGGTTGGAAGGGACCTCAGGAGGTCATCTAGTCCAACCTCCTGCTCAAAGCAGGACCAGCCCCAGCTGGATCATTCCAGCAGCCAGGTGTTTGTCAAGCCAGGCCTTAAAAAGCTCAAGGATGGAGCTTTCACTTCCTCTCTAGGTAACCTGTTCCAATGCTTCACCCTCCTAATGAGAAAGTTTTTCCTAATATCCAACTTAAACCTCCCTTGCTGCAATTTGAGACCATTGCTCCATGTTCTGTCATATGCTGCCACTGAGAACAGTCCAGCTCCATCCTCTTTGGAAACCTCCCTGCAGGTAGTTAAAAGCTGCTAGCAAACCCTCTCTCAGTCTTCTCTTCTGCAAACTAAATAAACCCAGTTCCCTCAGCCTGTCTTCATAAATCATGTACCCCAGCCCCCAAACCATTTTCGTTGCTCTCCACTGGACTCTTTCCAACTTATCCACATCCTTTCTAGAGTGGGGGGGGGGGGGCCAAAACTGGGCACAGTACTCCAGATGTGGCCTCACCAGTGCAGAAGAGACAAAATAATTACTTCCCTCGGTCTGCTGGCAACCTTCTTACTAATGCAGCCCAGTATGCTGTTATCCATCTTGGCAACAAGGGCACACCGCTGACTCATATCCAGCTTATTGTCCACTGTAACCCCAGGTCCTTTTCTGCAGAGCTGCTGTTTAGCCAGTCAGGCCCCAGGCTGTACCGGTGCACGGGCTTCTTCTATCCTAAGTGCAGGACTTTGCGCTTGTCTTTGTTGAACCTCATGATTTCTTTTGGCCCAATCCTCCAATTTGTCTAGGGCACTCTGAATCCTAGACCTACACTCCAGTATATCTACTATTCCCCCCAGCTTGGTGTTACTCATGAACCTGCTGAGGGTACACTCTATCCCATCTTTGAGATAGTTAATGAAGATATTGAACAAAACTGGCCCCAGGACCAACCCCTGGGGCACTCTGCTTGATACTAGTGGCCAACTAGGCAGTGAGCCACTGATTTCTACCCATTGAGCTCAACAATCCAGCCAGCTTTCTCTCCGCCTTACAGTCCACTCATCCAATCCATACTTCCCCAGCTTGCCTGCAAGAATGCTATGGGAGATGGTATCTTGCTAAAGTCCACATATATTACATCCACTGCTTTTCTCATCTCCACAGAGCCAGTCATCTCATCAGAGAGGACAATCAGATTAGTCAGACATGGCTTGCCCTTGGTGAATCCATGATGACTGTTCCTAATCACCTTCTTCTCCAAGTGCTTAGAAATTGATTCCTTGACGACCTGCTCCATGATTTTTCTGGAGACTATGGTGAGGCTGGATGGTCTGCAGTCCCCTGGATCTTCCTTCTTCCTTTCTTAAAGATGTTTGCCCTTTTCCAGTCATCTGAAACCTCCCCCAATTGCCATAAGTTTTCAAAGATAATGGCCAGTGGCTCTGCAATTACATCAGCCAACTCCCTCAGCATCCTCAGATGCATTGCATACGGCCCCATGGACTTGCACGCGTCCAGCTTTTCTAAACAGTCCCTAACCTGTTCTTTCACCACTGAGGGCTGCTCACCTTCTCCCCACACCATGCTGCCTGGTGCAGTAGTTTGGGAGCTGACTTTGCCTGTGAAGACCAAGGTAAAAAAAGCAATCAGCCTTTTTCTCCTCATCTGTCACTAGGTTGCCTCCCCCAGGTAAGGGACCCACACTTTCCCTGACCTTCCTCTCAGTCAAACATTATTGCTAGCCTGTGAACTCTCTGTCCATCCCTATGTATCTGGGCATAACTATAATTACTATGGCATACAGGCGTCAGTGAATCAGGTCTACTGTAATCACTTGGGCTGTGTACAGACATAGGGGAAGGTTAGGAGGAGGTTAGGTTGGGTTAAAAATGGCTACCCCATCTAATTTAGCTTGCCCTGCTGCAGACCTTACACTAGTTAGGTGGATCTAAATGTGAACTGCACAAAAGTTCAAGAAAGTTAGAATGGTTTAAAGATGGGCAACCCAAGCTGAATCAACCCTACCTCTGAGGTACACTCCACTTAAATCAGGTTGGCCATTTTTAGACCTGTCCTGAGCATCTGTAGTTCCCAGCATAGCCCCAGGGCAGGGAAAACCCAGCTGCTAGCTTCAGCCCCAGGGCTGCACTTTTCCTACCTGCCACCCTGGCACCGGGCTATTTTTAGCTCCCTGCCCCTTCACCCCCCAGCGCACCAAACCACCTCATCCTGCAAGCTGCTTCCAGTGCCAGTTTTGTGTGAGCTTGCCAGTGCTGGGAGCCAAGCAAGTACGTTATGGTGGGGGGAGGGGCAGGTGGGATGGGGGTGTTGGTTCATGGTGGGGGAGGGGGTTGTTCATCTGGGATTCAGGGAAGTTAAAAATAGCCCTGGTCGAAGAGAGTGGGGAAGAGATTCCCCCATTCTCTTCAAATCCCCCCTCCCTCCCCCCGCCATGGACCCTGTGAGCCCCACTGATCCTGCAAAACCCTCCTGGACTGCATCACAGCCCCCCCACCATGGATGCTGCTTGCCCCCCAATCCCCTGATTCCCCCAACCCCTCCCACAGACCACACCTGCAACCCTGATCCCTCCCACAGACCCCCTCATTTTCCCCAAAAAACCTGCTTGTCCCCCATTCCCCTTACTGCTAGCCCCCCACCCCAACTTACCTTAGATCAGGTAGCCACTTTTAATTCAATCTAACCTTTCCCTAACCTCCCTGAATTTCCATAAGCACCCTTAATTTCACCTATTGATAGTGTTTTCTCCTTTGAGTTTAGGAGCCAGCATAAAAAAGATCTGAAAGCAGTCATAATCTATATTTCATTCCTGTAGTTTAGAGAGTAAGCTTGTCTATCCAAAGTTACTTATATATCCCTCACCACTGTCATCTCTGAACACTTGCTGTATAATCCGTCTATGCTAGGGAGTAGGGAAACAAAAAAAGGATGCTAATGATATGTATTGAATATCGTAGGAAATATTGCAATGGATAAAACAGAAAGATGTAGAGAGGCAAGTCAATGTACATATAGGCCACATCCAAATGAGCGTGCACGTGTGTGATGCAGCATCTCAAAGGAGTTTGAGACGCCACAGAAGGCACACTGCACATGAGAAAATGTTCCCTGCACTGCATATTTGCAGCATAGACTCTAAATTTGTTACTAGGAAATCCTGGTATCAAAAAAAAAAACAAAAACAAAAACAAAAACAGGGCCACAAAGAAGTGCAGGGCATGCTCTTGGAGTGTACCCAGAAGTAACTGGAGCCTGGGTCCTCCAAGGAGACACTCTGGCAGCCAGCCAGAGTGTATCTATGGCTGCTGCATTCCCCTGCTGCTCAGCATGCTGAAGAAAATAAAAGTGGGGCATGGCAGCATCAGCAGGTGGCAAGCCCTCAGGGCACTCATGGCCCGTGGCAGGCAGAGCCCCCAGCAAAGCATGGCTCCGGCTGAGTCCCAGGATGCTGCACATAGTGGCACAGAGCTGGCCTGGCCTGCTGGCGTGCACCTTTGACCCAGACCGGGCTGGCTCTGTGCCAGTACATGGGGCTCCTGACACTGCAGGCAGGAGCCGCACACCATAGGGCCAGACCAGCTTTGTGCCTCCACTTGGGGCTTCCAGCACTCCAGTGGGGGAGCTGCACATGGAGGCATGGAGCCAACCTGGGATGATGGCGCATGGAGCAGGAACTGCAGGAAGTCGCACGCCATTGGGCCAGGCAGGATCCATGCCACCACATGCAGCTTCCCGCTAGTGTTGAAAGCCCCACATGGAAGCACAGAGCTGGCCTAGCCTGGCTCAATGGCGCGCAGGACCTGCCTGCAGTGCCAGGAGCCCCACATGCCAGCATGGAGCCAATCCAGACTGGCCTGAAGGCACATGCCTGGGGACTCAGCCAGAGCCACATACCACCAGGGGGCTCTGACTGCCACAGGCCATGAGCGCCCTGAGGGCTCACTGTCTGCTGGTGCTGCCAGCAGTGGGGATGTGCACCATGAGTGGGAGGTGTGTGGCAGGAGCCTGTCTCCCCCCACAAACCCCACATTCCCCCACAAATGCCACACCCACATACCTCCACATCCTGGTGAGTGAAGGGGGACAGGGGGAGCTCTGATTTCCTATGATAAAAAAAGAAAGCAAATTCCAAAATATATAGGTATTTAGAATTTATTTTATTATAATAATTGCGGCACCAGTAGCCTTCTACATTGCAATAAAATCATAAACATATCAATAAAATATTGTGCTCAATTGATAGCACAATTAGTGGTGATAGTGGGGTTTCATTTTAATCATGGAAAAAATGCAGATTTTGGGGTCTGTTTAATCAGAGAATTTGCAATTTTTTCATATCAGCGAATTTGGGATTTTTAAACAGAGAAAACCAGGATCCTTACCGGTGAGGTAAGTGGGAGGACCCTGGGCAGAAGAGCCTGCCCAGTGCCAGCGCTAGGGACCCAGCTGGAGGGCAGACAAGGTGGCTGACCTGGCAGTTGACTGTTCAATCGGGCCCCCACTTCTGTTCAAATCGGGCCACCGTGACAAGCACGTCTTCCAAGTGATAGCTGCCCAGATGGCAGGGTGGGGGCAATGGAAGACATGACAGCGGTGCCACATGAAGACCAACTGTGCAGCCACAGCCCACTGGCAGCTGGCCCAGAGGTGCAGGCAATTCTGCTACTATGCCCATACCGCAGCCCAGTGGCCATGCGGTTCCCATCCAGGTCTGGCAGGCATGCAGACAGGTAACAGGCAGGCAGCAGCCCCCACTGCCATTCTGCTGCAGTGGGTAGAGGGTGCAGGGGCCACTCTAGGTCAGGGCTGCTGCAGCAGTCCAGCTGGCACAAAGGACTAGTGTCCCCAGACACCAACTGGATGGGCCTCAGAACTTCCTGAAGGCAAGTAGCCCTGAGCTGCTTGCCTGGGCAGCTTTTTATACTGAAGATCTAGAAGGAGCTGGGCAGAGTCAGTTTGCCCCACACAACACAATTTGCCCCACACCAAAGTGCACATTCAGCCATGTGTGCTGAAGCACAAATCACCGGCACACATTTGTGCCACTGCTGTTTCAGTCACTGCAAGCACACGTGCCCAAAGTGTTAAATAAGGCCTTTCCTGACTTTGGAATGCTCCACCACATAACCTGGATACGTTATTATCTGCACAAGATTCCCAAAGTTTTGAAAGAGTAGGATTAAAAAAACCATATACCATTCTCCATGATTTGGGGACTATGCAAGAAGTTTGGTGTTGCATTAAACTAGCCACCAGAACAAGTCGGATATGGTTTGAGATGTTGACAGTTGTCCAGGATGATTTGTAATTGCCTTATTATAAGGTTGGCAGACAACATCTCAAAAGTATGAGTCTTTCAGTAGGAAAGTGGGTATCTACCTACTCCTTTGTGCCTTTGAACACCTCCCCTGAGGAAGAGAGAGATAGCCAGGCTTCAGGGGGAATAGAAAATAAGATTCTAACTGCGATTGACACACAGACAGAGAACCCAAACTGAGCAGACCTGATGTATCAAGGCCACACACATATATAAAAATCACCCTGTTATGACAGGGCAGCAGCAGGAGAGTGAATCATAGCTTCTGCAGGTGCTGCCGTACCTTACCACGCTGAACTGTATCCATGGGAAAGTCATACAGCTGGCAACTCTGCTGTTACTAACTGCTTGGCTGTCAACCATGAATTAAGTGGAGGCCACACCAAGAAAGCTTTGGCTTTCTTATCCACTATCACTCATGCTGTCAGATTCTTGGCTCCCCCACACCACTGGGCTTCATTTAGGCCCTTTAATGTTACAATAAATCCATGTTTCCTTCAATCCACATGCCCGTTTCCATCTAGACTTCCAAGTGACATGAGATTGTCACTGAGACCAAGCAATGTGGATTCAGAAACTTTATACCCTGCATGATCTGGTAGCTTTCTGACACTCCCTCAGTTTTTCATCTCAGCTAGGTCATCAGACAACCCATGGTTATTACCTCAGAAAGGATTATATGGTCAAGTCTGAGACAGCCAACCCTACCCACATGCCTGGCATTTAGTACACCCTGTGATTTTGAGTGCAATAGTTTGACCTATTCCAAGGGTCTTCCAATCAGACTCCTCTTCCCACCTGTCCTCCCTGGCCATGAGTTCACTTGGATAGCCATTCGCGATTACAAAAATGCAAGTCTGATTGGTTTATTCACTATGCCTCTAAAAACGTACCAACTCTTAATTACACCCTCCAGTTTCTTTTGAAGGCTCTACTCATGCATGTAGGCAATAATTTCTGTGCAGAGGCAAGAGACCATGTAATCAAGCTAAAGAGCCTCATAATCAAATTGAAAATGAACTGCTACAGAGCACAGCAACAGCAGTACTTCCTCTGAGGAATCCTATGCAAATTCCAAAGGGAAGAATCACGAGTGCACACACACACACACACACGCACATGCACACACACTCAATCACACGTTCTCTTCCTTTCCAAACAAAAGTTCCCTGCTTCAATATGCACTTTCCTTTTTAGATTGCAAAGAATATAACTGAACTTTGGGACTTAATTTGGGAGACCTCTGGCTAAGGGAGCCCAAAACAGCCTACCCTTTCACCAGGAGGCAGTACAGTGTGGCTAAGTACTGACAGCAGGTCCCAGACATCAGGACTCTTGAATTGTACTGTCAGCTCTACCTGTGACTGGCTGTGGGGTCTTGGACAGGTGGTTTAATGCACCAACGTCTTAATTTGTCCCTCCATAAAATGAAGATGTTTGCTCTTAGAAGTTTTGCAGATGTCTTGGAAGCTTAGAGCAACCATAGACAGTTACTACAGTAAGCGATGTGTGTATGTGGGGATGACTGCAACTTTATACTATCCTGTACCAAGTCAATGCAAATTAAAGTATTTAACAATATTAAAAGTCAACACAATAATTCACAAGTACAAAAGACACCTGAATTGGGTATGGGCCTTTACACAGAATCCCATGGAGAATAGAGAGAATTAGGGAGCCCCTTCACCCCAGTAATTCATTTGAACAAAGGTGATAATTTAAGAGCAAGTATGCAAGACTTTAGGGATTGGTCCCCTGATTCAGTTTGTATTCGGAGATTCGGCTGCCGAATCAGGCCAAATCTCCTCTGAATCAAAATCGGCACCTGAAGCTTCGCACGGTCCTAGTTGCTATGCTTATAGCATCCAGTATAATTACAGCTGCACAACACTTTTCAGTTTAACCCTTTTGTCATATGCTCACAGCAATCAAACCATGTGACACTACTGGAAAATTCCACATTTGGTTTCTGCTTATATAGTCAAGTTTTAACAAATCATAATATTCCATCAAACCAATTTTGGATTCCAGACAGTGAAATATATTTTCCTCATGATAAAAAGAGGATTTGGAATCAAAACTTTCCTCTAGAAAGCTATAATAAAAGCCCTTCAGTACTGAATATGAAACTTAGCAAGGGCATTGTCTTCACTGGCTTTCACTTAGTTATAATGAGGGACTTAACATTTTTAAAAGGTTCTGGTTAAGTTCAGTTTAACTGAGTTTATAATCAGTCTTCTCTGGATTTTTTCATGTATCAGGCTATTCAGCACCAGCAATTAGCACAGCTAATGAAGTGGAGAGAAAATGTGAGACAATCATCATGCTCCACAGGTAGTCATCAATGGTTCATTGTCTAGTTGGGAGAGGGTGCCAAGAGAGGTTTGTCAGAGGCCTGCCCTAGGTCTGGTATTGTTTAATATCTTTCTAATGATTTGGGCAATGGGATCAAGTCCACACTCAGCAACCAAGTTGTGTGGAGTTGCAGACACTTTGGAGGGTAGGGCTAGGATCCAGAATGACCTGGCTAGATTGGAGAAATGGTTTGCAATCAACCAAATTAAATTCAACAAGGGTAAGTCTTTTGCCTTCTATGATAAGATAAATGGCTCTGTGGATGTGAGGAGAGCACTAGACGTGATATACCTTGACTTAAGCAAGGCTTTTAATATGGTCTCTCACAACAGTCTCACAAGCAAACTAAGGAAGTACAGGTTGGATGAATAAACTGTAAGGTGGATAGAAAACTGGCTGGGTCATTGGTCTCGAAGGGTAACAATCAATGGCTCAATATCTAGTTGGCAGCCAGTATCAAATAGAGTGCCCCAGGCCGGTTTTGTTCAATATTTTCATCAACGATCTGGAAGATGGGATGGAGTGCACGCTTAGCACGTTTGCAGATGACACCAACCTAGGGGTAGTAGTAGAAACACTGGAGGGTAGGGATAGGATTCAGAAATACCTCAATAAATTTGGAGGACTGGGCCAAAAGAAATCTCATGAAGTTCAATAAGGAAAGGTGCAAAGTCCTGTACTTAGGACGGAACAGTCCCATGCACCAGTACAGACTGGGGGCTGTCTGGCTAAGCAGCAGCTCTGCAGAAAAGGATCCTGAGGTTACAGTGGATAATAAGATTTATATGAGCCAACAGTGTCCCCTTGTTGCCAAGAAGGCTAACGGCATACTGGGCTGCATTAGTAGGAGTGTTGCCAGCAGATCAAAGGAAGTGATTCTTCCCCTCTATTCAGCACTGGTGAGGACCCATCTGGAGTCCTGTGTCCAGTTTTGCCACCCACTATAAAAAGGATATAGATAAGGATATAGACAAGTCTAGCAGATGGCAATGAAAAAGGTTAGGGAGCTGGAGCACATGACTTCTGAGGAGAGGCTGAGGGAACTGAACTTATTTAGTCTGGAGAAGAGAAGACTGGGGGGGATTTAATAGCAGCCTTCAACTACATGAAGGGTGGGAAGGATGGGAAGTGGCAAGAGAAGGGTGGCAGGAGAAGTAGTGGCCACAGCAGCAGCAAGTGGAAGGGAGTGGCAGTGGCAGCAGGCAAAATCAAAGTGGCAGCTGGTTAGGAGCAAGGGGCCCACATCAGTGCCCTGGGGACCCATAGTTTCAGGGTCGGAAGGGACCTAATAGATCTTCTAGCCCAACCCCCC
>NW_005842293.1:1096403-1119917 GCF_000455745.1 Alligator sinensis | reverse complement strand
GGGAGCGCGGCTCCCTGCCGGGCGAGCTAAGGCGTCGCCGAAGGGCTTCCCCTCCGGATCCGCCTCAGCTGTGCTGCGCTCTCTACCCCACTTACCTTAGGGAGGAATCAGCTGTTGCTGCCCCCGCCTCCGCGCCTCCGCCGAGGTAAGCAGGTACACGTGTGGGTGGCACACGTGCACCCTGCTCCCCTCGCTCCTGCTCCCCAACTGCCGGTGGGATTTCAAACCGCGGCCTTTTAAAGCACGCGGTTTGAAATTCCCGCGATTTTCCCTTAGCCAATCACTCGTTCCGGCTAGCCCGGAACTGCGTGCTCTGGGCCCCGCCCCCTCCCAACCCTCTCCCTAGACTCCCGGGGTGGAGGCCGTGGTGGGGCAGGGCAACAGAAATGTCAAACCCTGACCAGCATGATCATGGAGTCCACCTGGCTCCATTGCCCTGGGTTCACATGTAGGTCTTGGGTTCTCCACCCAAGCCATGTGCCTCTGGGGAGGAGCCCTGCACAATGGAGCCAGTGGCCCAGCCCCACTCACTGCTATGTGCAGGTCATGGGGAATGGCAGGGAGCTCTGTACTATGGAGCCAAGCCAGCTCCACCCCTTTCCTGGCCAAGCTCCATGATCTACACCGCCAACTTCATCACGGTGGGCTCCTCCCGGCAGTATGGGGCTCGGACATGTGAGCCCTATGTGATGGAGCTGCTAGCCTGGCCACATTCAGTCCTGGGGCCTGCAGGAACCATGCACTGCCAGGGGGCTCCGCCTACTGCTGCTTGCAGGGGCTGTGCACAATGTGGGGGGGCATGTTCATAGAGGGGTCCACACACACACCCCACCATACACATGCACTCACATCACACACACACACACACACACACCCCCTCCCCCTCCACACACCTCGCATTCCCCCACAAACCCCATACCTACCCAGACACAACCACACATCCCCATGAACATACCCCCAGAAACCCTCCCATACTCACCTCCCCACACCCCACATACACACACACTCACAGCCTCCCACAAACCCCATACTCACCCCCCACATACACATCCACACCCTCACCCACACCCCACATACACACAAACTGCCTTCCCAAAAGGAGTGCTTTTGGGGGCAAGGGGAGGGACGTCTGGTGGCAAAGGTCAGGGTTTAGGGGTGGCACTTCCAGCCCCAAGATGGCAGAGCACCTGTCAAGGGCCAGGGTTACCCTTGCAGCCCTTGACAGCTCACCAAAACTCATTAAGCAGTCCTCCAGCTGAAATAATTGCCCACCTCTGAGCCTGACTATTCTCAGTGGTGGCAGATGACAGAACAAGGTGCAACTGTCTCAAGTTGTGGCAAGGGAAATTGAGGTTAGATATTAAGAAAAACTTCCTCACTTGGAGGGTAGTAAAGCACTGGAACAGGTTATCCAAAGAGATTGTGGAATCTCCATCCTTAGAGATTTTTAAGATCTGGGTAGACAAAGCCTTGGCTGGGACGATCTAGTTGGGGCTGGTCCTGCTATGAGCAGGGGGTTGGACGAGGTGACCTCCTGAGGTCCCTTCCAACTCTCATTTTCTATGATTCTAAATCTAAACTCCTGCATGTGGGATGGAATCATTTCATGCACAAATAGAGACTGAGGAATATCTGGTTTGTCTGCAGTACTATAGAGAAGGGACCTGAAGGTTACAGTAGAATAAGCCAACAGTAGGCTCTTGTTGCAAAAAATCCAACAGCATACTGGGTCGTATTAACAGAAGTGTCACATTCAAATCAAAGGAAGTGATTCTTCTGGTCTATTCAGCACTGGTAGGGCCTCACCTGGAGTACTGTGTACACTTTTGAGCCCCACTCTTCAAGAAGGATGTGGACAGAAAGGAAAGGGTCCAGCACACAGCAACAAAAATGATAAAAAATGATCGGAGACCTGGAAAGCATGACTTATGAGGAAAGGTCAGAGAAGACTGAAGAGGGATTTGAAAACAGTCTTCAAATACTTCAAGGGTGATTCAAGGATGGAGATGGGCTTTTCCCTGTGGATGTAGTGGACAGGACCTGAAACAGCAGCCTCAAACTGCAGCAGAGGAAATTTAAAACTGGAGATTAGGAAGAAATGTTTTCCTATGAGGGTGGTTAAGTGCTAGAACAGGCTACCTAGAGGAGCTGTGTAATCTCCATCCTTGGAAATTTGAAAGCAGATTGAACAGGTACTTAGCTGGGATAGTTTAGTCAGGGACAGTCTTGCCTTGAGCAGGAAGCTGGACTAGATGAATTCTGAGATTCCTTCCAGCCCTGTTTTCCTATGATAAGAACACCAGGTGCCATCATACCTCAGTTCCTAAGATATACATAGAAAAAATGCAAGCCTCTAGTCTGCCTGGGGAAAGCAGATATTCCAAGAGAACAGCAGATTCACAAGAAGGATGGAAACAAAGCAGGTAGAATCTAAATGTCTGTGCAGTGTCTCCATTTGGCACACATTTGAGGAGTGATACACCAGTAGCATCTTCAGGTTTGTCTACTCTACTGATAAAATAAATTCAAGGGCTCCTATGTTTCATGCTGAATCAATAGGTCCTTGGCTCCTGAAGAAGACATGAACCTAGTAAGCAAGTCCATGCCTGGCTTTCATACCAATATTTGAGGGTAATGCCTGAGAATAACTGTAACTGAAGGCAACTGAATGTAAATGGAACACTTTTTCTGGGGAGGAGGCTGGCAGACGACTGGTCCATTTTATATCAGAAGTACAAAACCTATTCCTGTTATTACAAAAGGAACTTGTTTGCTTGTTTCTCTAAAAAACACCCAACAACCACACCCCCCCCCCCCCCCCCCCAGTAAATGGACTAAAATTCTTAAAAGATAATCTCTGTAGTGAATCTTTTGTGTAGCACTTCAAATGACATCAAAAGCTGGCCAGCCAACCCAAAGTTATATGAATTGGATATGGATTTACTCACTTCAGGGTCCGCAGAGAGACACCTCTGTGCTCTTTCACCCCAAGACCTCCTTGTTCTATATTTCAAGATAGATTAAACTTCTTTTTTCAAATGAAAATGCTGTTTAGAGATGATTCCTCTGAAAATACCCTATTAGAAGAAAATAAGGCTCAGTTTTCATTGCCCCTGGTCTCCTACATTCTGAAATGCCGGCCATCCTCCTGGAATGGATACTTTGGGCCAATGCTGTGACTGCTTGTCACACCAAAGTTCATGGTACAAAATCAAAATCAGACTAACCTCTGAATACTTCTTCCTTCATCACGGCCCCTTTATTCCTTAGATAGATCATAACTCTCCCATCATGAATTACCCTGTTGTAATCAAGAGAGGGATTCCAACCTAGTACAGTTCGGGATTGACACGACACCTAATTTGATTAATGACAGAAAAGCTTTAATAACAATACCACAAATGAGCTATAAAACTAAATGACAGAAAAAGACTCCTTCTCAATATTCAGCAAATGAACCATCACAAAAGTCCTAGCATATGTTAACTGCAAGAGTCTCTCATCAATGCAGGCAGGAAGCGGTTTCCAGTCTTGTCATTCTTCACTGAGCGCGGATCCGTCACCCAGGAGAGATCAGCTGGGTGCAGGTACAATGTTGTAATGATTTCTCTCTCTCTCTCTCTCTAAGAGTGCACACTTTGCTGGCAACTCTGTTTCATTCTTGTACTGTTCAATACTACGGTTTCGAAGCATTCCTCCTTGATAGTTGGTCAATTAATGTCCCGACCAAGCAGGTAGGAAGGGATCATCACGCTACAATTGCGCTAACTGCTCAGATCCTGTTTTGGGTTGTCCAGGTGTGAAACTTGTTTTTACAAGTTTTTTGTTTTGTTTTTTTAATCAGTCCAGAGGTGAAACTTCAAACAAATGATGATGGGTCTTGATTGACTGAACAGGATACCTTGGGGCATTGATTACAGGATACTGTTTTAGGTAGTCGTTTTAACAGTGAGGTAGAATCCACAATAGTCTGCACTGGTGATGGTCTATGGAGACATCTGCAAAACCCCAGACAGAAACTGAATGCCTGTTCCAAGAAATATGCTTTGATCAAGGGAGGATTTGTCAACAAGGAAGTATAGCCATGCAGGGATATGCAGTTATTTATGAATGGTTTAGCATAATAAAACATTAGGTACATTTGCTACTAGCACAGGAGATTAGACCAATTGGGATTGCTTTATTTCTCATGGTTGCAGTCACGATTTTGTATTCTTATGCAAGATGCACTGTTATTTTAATTTGGTCACTTAAATTTCATGTGTAGGTCTCCAGCTAAGCTTTCACAGTCATCACACCCCAATGTATCTAGCTTTCTTCCTCACCTGTACCCCTGAGGTGTGAAAATATTAGTCATCTTCAGAAAATTTTCATGTAAAATTCTTTCCTAAAATCCAACTCCACATGTCCCTCTTAGAGCATTTAGGATTCTCCATAAGCTTGCCCTAGGCTTTCCACTCCACCACTGTGAACTCAACTCTTTCCATCATTCAGATCATTTTCTAACATCCCTTCAAAGCATCTGGTTATTTCTTTTTTCTTCTCTATGTGTCATTCCCCGCAGCTCCACAGACTTCTGTGAAGCAGCTCCCACTATCCTGAACATCTCAGCCCTGCTGTTCCTATCAACCCTTCACTAAATTGTGGAGAAGGTAGGGTGGGTTGGCACCTTACAGATGAACTCATTCTATATTGCATAAATAATATTCATCCGTTTCTGTCAGGTCAGAAGGAAGATACCTGAGCAGTTTTGCATTCAAACTGATTGCAGTCTGTTTTCATTCATCTGGGTATGGTGCTTTCCATGGTAGAGAGGTGGACTTTGTTTCATTTAGCCTGTAAGGACACTTTCACACATGCTCCGGAGGTGGGGAGGGGGTGCATTTTAATTACAGCAGCTCCGAGAGCCACTCTAATTAAAGCACAGGCATGTTTCGTGTATCAGCATCCTTGTGCTCAGTATGTGTCATAATTAAAATAAGTAGTTAGCCGTGTTAGCCTGAAGTCAAGCAGAAGGCAGGGTGCACCTTATAGACTAACTAAATTACAGATATATATAGTATAAGCTTGTGTGTGCTGGCGCTCACTTAATCAGATGCTGTGAAAGGATGTGTACAGAGCAGCGTACAAAATGGAGAGAATGCTTTGAATACAAAAGGCAGAAAGGGTGAGGGAGAAGAGGAAGGGGTACAGTGCTCAGAGAGGCAAGCAAGCAAAGAACCCATAGGAACAAAAGGGTTTTAAAAACTAATCCAGGTAATGGGCTAAGAATCCACAATCCCTTTTTAAAGCATACTTAACACAATCGAGTTTATGGACGATTTCTTGTTGGGCAATTCCCATTCAAGATGGTTTTTAAAGACTTTCTGCCTAAGAACAGCTACCCTGAGGTCAGCAGTGGAAGGTCCAGGGAGGTTAAAGTGCTCTGCTATGCCCTTTGGCAGGCCCCTCCCCTCTCCTTCCCTTCCCTTGTATTCAAATCATGGGGCATGTCATCACAAGATGCTTTACTGCACATTAGACTAATCTTGGTGGTAGGAGAATTAAAGGATTACTGGTACTCTGGGCAACAGCAAACACGACCTCATTAGGTTCACCATCCACTGTAAGACTGGGAAGTCAATCAGCAGAACAGAAGTCCTAGATTTCAGAAAGGCAGACTTTGGCAAACTCAGGAGGCTAGTCGGAGAGGCCCTCTGTGACCAGCGACTGGATGATTTGGGAATTCAGGAATGGTGGTGCTTCCTTAAGGAGACAATTCTCACTGCCCAAAAACAGGCAATGCAGACAAAAAGCGGGACATTATTCCAGTTCTGTATCTTTGGTTTGAATACGAAGTGTATAAAGAGACAAGCTCATAAAATAGTCTCTAGTCCCTTTCTCTAATCACAAAACAAGTAGTAAGGTCACTGAAACTTATGACCTGTGTCACATAGCATTCATTCCATAGGTTGCTACTATGTTTTCCCTTTTAGTTTTATGAGAATTAAATATAAGTAAAAACTGCAAAGAAACCCCTGTCCAAAAGTAATATGAAGAAAAGAATAGCAACCCCCCCCCCCATATCAATGGTCTCCGAACATAACTCCAACCTTAGAATCCACATGGTTTCTGATTGCCCAATTATTTTTTTCTTAGAATAGTGCTTTTATGCCATAGTCTGTTGGGACACTGTGACATTTCCATTGTGTAAAAGTCCAATACAACCTATTCAAGCTCTCTCTCATTTTCAACTTTTGCATTAATTTCAATGCTTATAGTAAAGGTAACACCACTTCTTGCTCAAGACCCATTAGTTTGTTCGGTGGGGAGAGGGGCTTGAAGCCGGAAGTAAACATTTTGTTTACATAAACCTCTGTGATTTTTTTTTTAGTCTTTAGATTTACAAAGCATTTCAACCAAGCAAAACAATGGTAGGAATTGGGCTGGATAAGCATTTTCCAATTATTTGTAAAAGATGAGAGTGAAGAACAATTTCCAGGTTTTTCCAGGGTTTTTTTTTTCCCAAGACCCACGGTCCTGCTACCCAGAGATTCTTGGGCTTAACCAAATATTCCCTTCCCTATCACTCAGCATTCAGCATCTAAGGGATTTAAGTCTACATGCATTACACTAATGAGTTCATCTTAAATCTTTCACCACCATGAAGGCATATCTTTTAGGAGGGGGAAAGAGTATGTAAAAATACACACGTATTTATAAAGAAAAAATCCACGTGCCTCCTTCTACCTGCCAAACCAACTGTACTCCCATCTACTTTCTCTCCTATTTTACTTAATACCAGGAAATGTAGCTTTTTCCACTGACAATTTAGCAGAAACAGAGCTAAGTAATTTAGTTGGAGCAGCCCGCAGACACAGATAGTTCAGAGAGGGCAAAACAGCCCTAAAGGACTGTGTGGCTTTCATCCTTGAGTTCATTCATTCCAAATGAGACAAAGCTAACTCCTTTTGATGTTTCTTTGTGCACTAATGTGCAACTGGGAAGCAACGGCTTCACGTGTAGCCCACTCTCTGCATTCATTAACGGTTCACAAGGTAGAGCCATCCTTCCTGATAGGTCTTTAGCACAGGCTAGCAGCCATAGGAGCTCTCTCTTTATGTGACACAGACACATCCCTAGGCAGGAAGAGGACTAAGGACTTGACATTGACATTTTAGAAACTAAGGACCCCTGCTTAGATTTTGCATATTCATGTCTGCTAAATGCCGGTAGGATCTTTCTTCCATCCAAGAGAAGAATTTAGCCTGAAAAACCCCAAACTTAATTGCGATCCTGGACATGAATCTCACCTCTATTGACAACTTCCTGTCTTGCTTTATAACCCACAGTGTTTAATCATTTCCATTCATAACAAAGATAATGTTATTGTCTTCTCATCCATGATGAAATAGAGCCCTAGGCTTTTATAAGTGCTCAGTCCTGCAGTCTCTCAAATCACACAATCCCAATGCAATCAGTAACAGTTTGGCACATAGAAACTTGAATAGGTTTCAGTGACTAACTCCCCATTTTCTCCCTTAGTATACCGTAGGTGTATAGGGGAATTAAAGAAAAAATCCTTGCACTGGAAGCTGGAACCAGGCAAACTCAGTCAGTTTAAGCGGTTGTGCCTCGCAAGGGGCTTCAAGAAATTCATTGAAAGTCATTAATCTTTCAGAAGAGCCCGGGTCACTTCTGGATTCCACATGTGTAAGCAATTGCTTGCCTGCCTACAAGGCAGCTGGCCCATTTCCCCAGCCGGGGAGGAGTCAGTGCATAGTTTTGCTCTTCGACATAAAACTTAGGCAAAAAGGCAAAAGCGAACTGTTCCACTACTCACTCTGGGCCACTGCTCCAAGATCTTTTCTTTCAGTCTCCTGCTTTCCAGTTGCCATTTTTACAGCAGTAATCCCCAAGTATTACAAGGATATATATAATTAAGGTGGACCCTAAATTAATGGGTGTTGTCTGGGTCTGGCTGCCCCCTGAACCTCTGGCCTTTACAAGATTAGGCTCCTGTTACCATATAGATACTCACTCAGCAGAATGCTAGAGGCTTTCCATGTTTCAGTTGGAGGGGGCAAGTTCTTTCAAATCATCTGTCTGCTTGACACTCAGCAAATGGGGGGCATACACAAAACCACAAAGAGAGAAGATGAATAAACTTTTCATGCAAGATGAAATCCTGGCACCTTTGAAGTCAGAGGGAAACTACCATTGATACCAATGAGACAAGGACTTCATTTGTGAAGTGAAACTCCTGAGTTCCACTCTGCTCAAATTATTTTCTCTGCTACATGAGCCATGCTTTATTAAAAAAAAAATTTTAAAAATCTGTGAACAAAATCTGTTGGGCAAGCCACCAAAAGTGACAGTCATTCTCATGCTGGCTTCCGATGTTATCCAACAGCTGGAAGATGGGCTCCTATGTGGAATGTCCTTTTGCCTGCTGGCAGGAAAGGATCTTGTCCTTGAAAACCATTTGGCTTTTATTTATTTATTTGTTTATTTTATTAAATCTGTCACTGAACTACTCAGGGATGCTTCAGAGGGTACATGTAACCTTTGTGCCTGTTGCTGCTGCCATCACGCATCCATCTTATAGCGATATTTAAAACTTCAGGCTCATCTGTCACAGTTCTGCTATCCTTTCAGGTGACTTCCAAAGAGCTGAAAGGTTGCAGTAGAAATGTGGAAGTGATACAGAGCGATGATCTTCTGTGCCTTGCCCAGCTCTTCTTCGCCTTAAGTTTTAATCTATTTTTCCCTCAAATCTGAAAAGGTAGAGAAAATTTTCCTGTGAAAAAATAAGCCCTTATATAACATGCTGCAACAGGTCTATGTCCTTACCCTCCAAGCTCCCACAGCACCCATTTAATTCAAGAGATCCATCGTTAACTGTGTACATCCTTGTCATTCTTGGGCACTATTGCTCACACCAATGAAAGAGAAGGGAGAAGACCTAAGCATGCAACTGTTATTCATGTCAGCAATTCTCCAACAAGTATCCTCTCGGACTTCAACAGAACTACTCATCTAGTGTAAAATTTACTCACTGCCAAGAATTGCTGGATTGGGCCATGTATACTTCTGCACAAGTCTCCATTCAGCAAAGCACTTAAGTACACTCCTAACTTGAAGCAGCTGAGTGACCTCAGCAAGTCAGTGGAATTGTTCCTGCTTAAGGTTGCACCCAGGCTTAAGCATTTGACTGATTCAGGAGCTGAGAGCAGGATCTTCTACTGTCAAAGCAGTGCCAATGAATTCAAAGGGAGCTGAACGAGGCCCCATGAGAGCATAGAACAAATAGCAAGACAGAATTAACTGACTTGGCACCTTAAATCGTTGTTTCCTACCAACTTGTATTAACATAGGTACTGGGGATGTTTTTGTTTGTTTGTTTTACCAAAAAACTGCAAACTTGCAACAAGGAAATATCCTTTTCCTAAGGGAGTGGGACTGTTAGGCTGTCGCTCTCTTTCATTTCACAGTGTGCATCAAGGTTCTTAGCACAATTACAGCTGCAAAATTCACCTTCCAGTGGTGGTTTGCACTGTTAGTCTTTCTACTCTGGAGCTGGAAAAAGAGAAAAGATGGACAGTGGCATACTGCCAGGTCTGTCCATGTTAGATCTGGATTCTAAATTGGCTTCTGTCTCTCATCAAAATTGGAATCAAAGTTAAGCGAGAGCTGAGGGAAAGTTTAACCACTGAGCATTACACAATGAATCCCAATGGGTATAAACTGGTACTGTGTTAAAATCCCCTAGGATCTAAATATAATATTTCTGGCACAAATCCAAACTCATTATTTTTAGTCTTAGATCACCAGAAGTTTAAATGGTATCTTGTAGGCCTATTACTTAACCAAACTTCAAATGAATTTGACCCTTTTGAGAAGCCCCATCTTCCAGTTATTGGGAACCAGGGACCTGTTTTGATCTTTGATCTAGAAAGGAATCAGCTTCTCACACATTTGAAGTGGGGGGCAGAGGGGAAGGGCTTATTTTCATTTTCTTGCCCTTGGCAGAAATTTTACTACAGCATAAAAGATTCGCTTTGGGCCAGGTCTCTCAGTTTTAAAGCATCACTTTGAAAGCAAAATTAGAGCAGACAGTGCAAGAGAGAGTTATGCCATGCCTTAATACAGGGGCAGGCAAAATATGGCCCACAGGCCAGATCCAACCCACCAAGCACTTTCACCCGGCCCATAGTGCCCACCAACAAATTGTGCCCCTCCCAGCCCTTCCACCCACAAGGGTGGGAGCAAGGCACCCACATGTACGCACACCCCAAAACATACCCTATTGCACCTCGCTCCAACCCTCGTGGGCAGAATGGCCCAGCCTCACCAGCACAGCTTCAAGGCAGGGCTGCTGCTGTCACTGCTGCAGCCCCTGGGGACCTGCTCCGCTACTCTGGTCTCCTGATGGCTCTGGGCAGAAGGTAAGGAAGTGGCATGGGTGGGGGTGGGGGCAAGACTGCAGCTGGGTGGGAGCATGAAGCGTGGGGCTGGGGCTGGTGGCAGTACAAATCCCATGCTCAGGGGGGTGGTGGCAGCAGAGCAGAGCTCGGGTGGGCAGCATGTGGGTGTGAAGGATGAGGGATGAGGGATGTGGGACCCCCCCCCCAAACTCCTCCCATGGTGCGCAGCCCTGGCAGGCTGTGGCACTGACAGCAACAGCATGCGGGGTGCTCAGTCACGGTGCTCGTGCCCAGCACAGGCGCCAGGCAGGGTGTGGCTCCAGACAGTGCTGTACATTGCAGCGAGGAGCACAACCTCGCTGAGCAGCCTCTATCACCAATGCTCCCCATGCACATGTGCAGCTCTCACACTCACCCAGCATGAAAGGGAAGCCCCAGGTGCTGGAGCCAACTGCCTTCCCCACTGGGGCTGCACGGCAGAGGAGGGAATCCCCAGGAGCTTTCCCCTGAGGGGCAGAGAAGGCATCTGGCTCCAGCACCTGGGGCTTCCCTCCAGTGCCTAGTGAGTGTGGGGAGTGATGCAGACTGCCTGGTCAGGGGCTGTGCCCCTCACCATGATGTGCAGGGCTGGCTGGAGCCCTGCCCCACTGGACACCAGCACCCTAAGCATCCTCACCTGGTGCTAGTGTCCCACTGGGGGGAGTGCAGGGGTCCCCCCACCCTACCTCACCATCCCTCACACCCTACAAACCCCATATACCCATACCCTGCCCCCATAACCCCCCCACATACCATATGCCCCCACACACACAGCCACACCCTACCATACATACACATACCACAATATTCAAGACTAAGAATTTATTTTGAGTTATTATGCAATCACCTCTATATACAGTACACAACAAATCATGACAAAATATTTTTGTAATAAAATTTAAATATGTTATAGTAGGTGTTTGACTTTTAATGATTTGGTTTTTTTCTGGTTCTAAAATAGCAGCCCCCCCCCCACCAAGTATTTCTGGAGGGGCAAGGGGAAGGACTTACGATGGTAAAGGTCAGGGCTTAGGGGTGGGGCAACTGTCAAAGGAGCAGAGCTACCTATGCAGCCCTTGACAACTCACCAAAACTCACTCCTGTCTTAGCAGATAAGCACATAGGACTACACAGTTCATGCTGGGTAATGCTGCTTTAAGGATCCATTTCTTTCACAGGTCAGAGCAAAGCCCATGCTATAATGGGGACAGTACATAACACGAATATAAAGCATGATGACTGGTGAATTAAAAATGCTTTTAGGTTGGATAGTGAACTTGAGCTGAGCTGGGAATCTGAATAGATATGCAGCAGGTTGCTATGACGTATGAATTATATCTCTCTCGGGCTATATAAGATGTGTTTATTGGCATAAGCTGGGGACCACTAAGTTTGCTACATCCCCTCATTTCTAGAATTCAGCACACAAAGAGCAATTGCAAAAGGGCCATATCTGCTTCACACTGGTGCTGCCAGGCCCCAAGCAAGGAGATGGGGGAGTTATGCTTACTCTTCTTTGAAATCAGCTTACCAGCTTCCCAACAAAAAAAAGGATTGAGAGCACAACAGATAGTAAAATTTGATCATGACTGAGTGCATGCAGTCATGCGTAGATGCATACAGACTGCCATGATGGAAAAGACTAGGGGTGTGTTAACAGCAGACCGATGCTAATCAGGTAAAAGGCATACAAACTATGCATACAGCAGTCACTTAATGCACCACTGAAATGTAGCCATCTCTGGAGATGAATGCTACAGCCAACTGAAGCTGTCACTTCCTATTATTTCATAAGTGAGTGCTCCCTTTTTGAGAAACATGCAAAGAATCACATTTTGGAACAGTGAACTGATAAATACTTTTAGCTTCCTGCAAGGTACTTGCATATATGCTTGATATTTCTATAGGCATGCACACATGGATGAACAATACTGCATCAACTGTGCCTATAGTAGCACAGCTAGCCATCACCTTGTGTTATGCCTCCTAGACTACTCATTTGTGCAGTTATATTAAAATTTGTTTCCTGGTCCTGCTTACCGTGAATGCCCTGGAGACAACTGAATTAGTGGGAAGGCAGGCTGTTGCCATACCCTAGTAGTTCAGGATGGAGTTGCCTGGTTGCAATTCCCCAGTGAGCTCTGTACATCTATCTGAGCTGATTGATTTTCAGCCAGTTTTCTGTGGGATGAGTTCAAATTCCCCAGCCTCAGGTATGAGGAAGTTTAATTCACTAAACTACACAGCAATCCATCCACAAGCCTTTCAGGAAATGCAGTGGTATGAAAATGAAGACTCGATGCTTTGCTTGCTAAATTTACTTTTGTGGATACCTGTTGCCCATAAACCATAAAGATGCATGGGCTACCCTAGGGGCAGGACATACAACAGAGTTAGTAAGAAACCGGAGGGGATGGGAAACAAAGACCAAGGAATGAATGAAGAAAGATGGAGAAGAAAGGAAAAGAGATGAAGACAAAGTAGTGGCGTGCAGTGCAGAGATGCCTGATGACTATGGGGTAACCAGCATGTTTTGGGATCTTGTTCAAGCAACTGGTCTCAAAACTGGCCTGTTCATAAGGAATGCCAGCTCTGAACCATAACACAAAAAACATGTAAGACTATACCAAACATTTTTAGGTTCATGGCATCTTTTGCAAAGACCTTTTATTCAGTGTTCTGTGATACTTCTTGTTTAATTGCCCTGGGTTAATCAGATGTCACCTGCTCTGCAAGAATGTGCAATCAAGAGAATTATAGTACAAGATTCACCATAGCTTCAAATGGACCCTCGATATTTGGTATCCAGAATGATTTAACAAACTATAGTTAATGGAAATGTGCAGGGCTTAGGGTTCATCTAATGTGTAAATGTTCACCCAGAACTAGAGCTTGGGGGAGAAATTACCATCACTTTTGAGAGCACGTACAATAAATACTGACATTGTCATCCTTAAATAGCTTCTGTCAGAGACACAGCAGCATCATGCAAGCTCTGGAAACAAACACCGATCTATAGACTTTGAAAACAAGCTTAATACCCTTCGAGAGTAGACAGGACCTCAGTTCTTAAAGAGCCCGTGGGGCTTCTTCTAATATGAAGACATTTGCCTATGACCCTGGATCAATATTTCCCTTCTTCCCACTGTCAGACAGCATCTTCTGCATGCAATGTCAAATAACTTCATTCCTAAGACCTTTCCCTTCTGAAAACTATACTAGGTCCAGCAAGGGTAAGTGCTAACAAAAGGAGCGGGCAAGGGACTTCAGTTCATGGAAAGGGAAAAGAGAAAGACAGTAAAGCCAACGGGACTTCAGTTCATGGAAAGGGAAAAGAGATAGAAAGTAAAGCCACCCTGCCTCTTGCACCCTGGCACTGGGTCACAAGGCCACAGTTTTTCCACTTCTGTGAGGCACCTAGATAGAGCCACACCAGCACCTCTCAGTAGACAAAGTAGAAAAAAGTTGCATGGCCACAGAAAGGCGACTTCAGGCTGTACAGACAGTGGTGGAACTATGCCACATCGTCTTCATAAACCAAGGAGCCTGTCTCACGCGGTCAGAGCTATTAATGTAGCGTGCTGTACATTTCTGCAAAGAAGCAGTGCACGGGGAACAAGAGATGTGTGAAGTGAGTGGGAATTAGAATGTGTTGGGAAGAAAGAAAGCAAAAGGGGCCGCATCATGACAGGCTACAAGAAAGGTAGTAAGATTTAGAGCTAAGGAATGACTCAGTGCGGAGACAGGAAAAGCAGAAATCTCTTCATTCTTATGCAGCACATTTAAACGTCCAGTTTGTGAACTGAACCACCTGACCTGTGGAGAGCATCTGATCTGTGATCTGTCTTTTATATTTTTGAGTGCTAAATATCAAAACTCCCACCTCAGACATAGCTTTTTAAAGAAGATCTGAGCTCTCTCTGTGTATCAGGTTGTAACTTGCCATAAGGGTTATAAAAAAAGTAAGTTTATAATTGCCACAGGCCAGAACCTAGTTGAAAATTGCCTACAGAAAATGCTGGTCCTACTGACCTGAACTGTCCCATGGGAACGTATTGATTCCACTGAAGCAATGAGCACTTAATCTACCTGCCGGCCCTCCTGTCAGCTCACGTGGCTCCTTATGTTCACTGGTTCTGCCACAGTCTGTCTATTGAGGCTCAGCTCTCGGGCTCTACAAGCAGTCACCTCCCAGAATTCCTGGCAGCTAGGAGAAATCTTGGGGGTCTCAAGAAACGTATTTTACTTTGGAAATAGCAAAATGTTCTTATGCAATAGAAACTTCTTGGTGCTTCCAAAATGCAGTGGTATGGGATTGCAGTTATGCGACGAGCTTGAATTCAGGGCTTTTGTTCTCTTTCAGGGAGGAAAAAGCTCAAGTCTAAAAATTCTAAATTTTCTCCATGGTGGAGAGTCTGTTCCCTGGCTAATTCTATAAGCAGCTCTAAACACATAGGAACATTGCTTTCAGGGGCTCCCATTTCCAAAATCAGCTGCCTACATGACATATTCCAAGTACAACTGCTCACTAGGGGTATGCGAAGACCCTATTCAATTCAATTTGGATTTGGCCCAAATCAGGGACAGTGTTTCGATTCATTGATTTGGATCACTGTCCCTGATTCGATTCGGCCAAATCCGAATCTGAAGATTCAATGTTGATTCAGAGAATCAGCGATTCAGCCATAGACACAGCTTTAAATATTTTTTCTACATACCTTGAAGCAGGTGGCTTGTGAATGCTGCAATGCTGGGGTGCGTGGAGCATCCCACAGGAGTGCGGGGTAGCGGGGGAGGGCCTCCACATGCTTGGCAGCAAAACCAGAAGTGGACCAGAAGTACTTCCGGTCCACTTCTGTGTCTGCCAGGGAACTCACTGCCCCCCCCCCGCCTCAGTGACTCCCCACCCCGGCTTGGGGACCCTGGGTGCCCCCCCAACCCAGGAGGCACCAGTCACCAAGCTGGGGGTGTGCGGGGGAGGGCCTCTGCACACTCCCTGAAAGACCCACAAGTGGACCAGAAGTGCTTCTGGTCCACTTCTGGGTCTGCTGCCAAGCGCACTGGTGAGCCCCCCGCACTCCTCTGGGATGCTTCATCTGCCCCAGCATCGCAGCATTCACAAGCCACCTGCTACCTAGAGGTATGTAGAAAAAACATTTAAAGCTGTGTCTATGTCCAAATCGCTGAATCTTTCTGCATCTCTCTGAATCAATTCAGAGGGTTCTGATTCAATTCGGAGAGATTAAAGGGTCCTCCGATTTGATTCAGAGATTCGGCCACCGAATAGGACCAAATCTCCACCGAATCAAAATCAGGGATCGAAGCTTCACACAGCCCTACTGCTCACATCAGCACTTAGGTAACAGCTATTCTAAAGCTAGGGACAGAAATTACACATACACTAGTATAAGTGATTGGAAACTGTTTCAAATCCGTAACACAACAGAAATTCAGTACACATAAACCACTTCCAAAATGGTCAAAACCAGTTTAAGATAAACCTGGATGGATGTAGCATCAGACTTCATTGATTTAAGTTAAATTGGTTTATTGAACTTCTGTCCCAGATCCCTTCCAGATTTAAGTTAGTTCACAGTCCCCCAGCATCCCAAAATGTTTTGCACCTCCCCAGCAACACCCTCCCCCTCGTAAGGTGGATGGGCTAGCTTTGGCTCAAGCTGTCTACTCCAGCTAAGCAGGGAAGCACGCTCTAGCACCCCACCCAGCTTCTGGCCTGGACCAGAAATGTGGCTGCATTTCTGGAATCAAAAGTGAATGCCTGTTCACTTGCTTATTGGTTCAATCTATGCAGCTTAGACTGACCTGCAACGACTGATTTGATTCAGCCTCGGGCTTTTTGATTGTACTAAGCCTAAGTGTTCAGGATGGAATTTGGGTCTCCCACATTATTAGCTAAAACATTTTTCTTTTAATTACTCACCTATATGTTACTCAAACTTTCTATCTACCTTAGAGTTCTATATGGCTCACATCATCTTCTGAGCTCATTCCTCTTAAGATCCAAGGCAATAGTTAATTCCCTAATGGATTTCCTGACATCTCTGGCACATCTCCTTTTTGGAGTTGAAGCTCTGTTTGGGGTTGTTATTTTGAATATATTTTAATTTCCACCTTTGTGAAGCTATAAAGCAACACAGTTTTTCTGCTTGGAGACTACTCCATTGGTGCTCTTTTATCACTCAGTACATTCTTTCTTTGGAGCTATTGCTTATAGAAATGTTACAACCAAGCTGTATGGAAAATGGGTTTCCAGCACATTTATTTTCTTTGGAAGGGTATAAAACCCCAATGACTAATACTAATTCAAGACAGACTGCAGCAAAGCACTGGTGAGATAAAAATGCTACTCCCTGAAACAAGCAATAAACGCATTGTAAGCATCAAGCCTCTTTTTAAAGGAGTATAAATTAAGGGTGTATAAATTACATTGTTCACATGATCAGGCCCCTGAAAGTGCTCTACAACTGTGACTTAATATGCATGCATGGCTGCAAAGCACTTTTAAAATGGCCAATTGCACAAAAAATTAGCCCTGGACAAATGAGGTAACAGATGAAGGCGCTATAAAATAGAGCACCTTAGGGAACGTGTGATCCCACCAGGGTTAAATTTTCCCACCTTGCAGGGCTGTCAGCAGGGGAAGGAGAAGCCATCGCAGCTGCCAGCTGCTTTGAATGGTTACAGCTAAGGGGGGGTGGGGGGTGCATGGTGGAACGGTGCCACCCTGCCTTGCAGGCCCAGCCCAGCTCACCCCAGTACTGCAGCCAGAGTAGCTGGGAAGGACCGCAAGGCAAGGGGGGCTCCGATCTACCTCCACCCCTCTCCAGCTCTGGCCATTCAAAGCAGCCAGCCACTCTGTATTGCTGCTCCCCCTCTCCCTCCTTCCCCCACTGACAGCCCCAGAGCTGGGAGGGAGGGACAGGGCTGGGGAGAGGGCTGGCTCAGAAACTTCCTCAGAGGCCAACCCAGGTAAGCTCCAGCCCCCCAGTTTTCTCCCCAGCCAATCCAACAGGTGAACATCTGTTGGGTTGAGGGGGAGGCTCTACCTCATGGTACTTTATGTAAAGCAGCATGAGTTAGAGCAGGGCCCTAAACATCTATAGGCACCCTTAAATACAAGACTAACTTTGGATCTAGTTACAGTTTTTAACTGGTAATGGAAGAGCCACAGAATGATATTTTCTTTACCTATTAGCCAGCTGCAATGCACATTAGAAAACTCCACTACTTCCTAGCCTATGGGCACACCATCACAGAGGCTGAGAAGCGTCCATCCCACAGACTACAAGGCATGAAGCAGATTTATAACAGAAGCAGTGGGGAGCAAGAGGAACAGTGAATGGAAGCAGGGAAAGCAGGAGAGTAATATCAGCATCACCAGGAAACAGATATTGGAAATTTTAATGCCATTCCATCACAACAAGAGCAAGATTCAAATGCAAATCAGTAAGGGGAGGATTTCGGCTCTGTATTTGCTCTGCAAGCAAAGTGTGCAAGAGTTGGAACTGGCACCTCAGTTGACCAGACACAACTGAAAGACTTACTCCCACCAGCTGGCACTCAAATCATCTTCATTTCATTGCACTTGTGCTAATCACCTGCCTGCCACAGTGACCTTTTATGCTGAATTTCCTGTCTTATCTCACATACTAAACAATGTTGGTTCAGGGGAGCAATCTGATGGAAGACCTCTCTAGGACATACTCAAGTGATAGAAAAAACACCCACCCCAGCACCCATCACTCTGATCTTCACCAGCGCTCCTCGTTTATAAGGCTCCAAGTGATAAAAATGTGTTCTCTCTACTTCCTCTGAAAAATAATGCCAACACCTCAGTCCTGCTCTGTCCAAAACACTGATGACACTGCAAAACATCGATGCATTTCAACGTTTGATAACGTTTGCAGGCGTTGAGAAAACAATCACATCAGTCTGCAATAACTGACAGCAACTGGCTTTAAGAGGATAGCAGAGACATGGGAAATACCATACCTGATCAGACCACGAGCCCATCTATCTCAAAATTCTGTCCCCAGTAGTAGCAGCCTAAACTTTGGAAGATGGACGAGATCCTGATATAGGGATAAATGGGAAAGTTTCCTCATACCCTGCACTAATTTGAGGTTGATTTATGGCCTGAGGGCTTATATCCCCTCAAACACTCATGCAGATGGTGATTAAAGAACCCTGCAGGTTCTTGTTATTGATATAAATGCCTAATCTTTTTTGTTTTGCATCCTGCAACATGTGACATTTGGTAACATGGTCCACAGGATGACAGCAGATATGCAATTAAAGAGGATGCATGATGTCAGCCAGACATTAAATAAAAGGTCTCCATTCCCTAATCTAGATCCAAAGATCTGTTCAAGTCCAGGTGATGGTTGAGAAATCCACCCTGCTATCCACTCCCACCACAAAAATAAGCTGCAGGCTCTATTTTTACTCTTGTCCAGCTGAAGTTAGCATTGATGGCATCATTCTTTTTGCTGCTCTTCCTGCATTTCCTCTTCATTATCTATGCTCACCTATCACTACCACTTGCTGATAAGACTTCATGTTTCATTCATACCCAAGGAGATTACTTGGGGTGCCATGTGGCCATCACTAGTCATTCTACTAATTATCATAAATTTTTATTGTAACTTTACGTCCCTCTCCATTTAAGATATTTATCCCCTACTTTCTCTTCATATACTTAAACTGGAACAATTTAGGTCAAGTATACAACATATAGAGAGACACACAGACTGTAAGGTTTATTTACGGAAGTCCGGGTGAGGGTGATCCCCTGCCCTCCATTAACGTTGACTTTGTGAAGGAACATCTTGAGAAGCTGGATACCTTCAAGTCAGCTGGCCCTGACAATCTTCACCCCAGGGTACTCAAGGAGCTGGCGAGCATCATAGCCCAGCCTCTAGCACGGATCTTTGAAAACTCTTGGCGCTCTGGTGTAGTGCCTGAAGACTGGAAGAAGACCAATGTGGTGCCTATCTTCAAGAAAGGGAGGAAAGTGGATCAGGCTAACTATAGGCCCATTAGCTTGACTTCTATCCCGGGGAAGATCTTAGAAAAGTTTATTAAAGAGGCCATCCTTAATGGACTGGCCGACACCAACATCTTAAGGGATAGCAAGCATGGGTTTGTTGCGGGTAGGTCTTGCTTGACCAATCTCATTTCCTTCTACGACTAGGTGACCTATCACCTGGACAAGGGAGAAGAGATTGATGTCATATATCTTGACTTCAAAAACACCTTCAATCTGGTTTCCCATGATCCCCTCTTGGAGAAACTGGCCAATTGTCGCCTGGGGTCCTCCACGATCCACTGGCTGGAAAATTGGCTCCGGGGTCAGACCCAGAGGGTAGTAATTGATGGAAGTCACTCATCGTGGTGTCCTGTGACCAGTGGGGTCCCCCAAGGCTCTGTCCTTGGACCCATACTGTTCAACATCTTCATTAATGATGTGGACACTGGAGTCAGAAGCGGACTGGCCAAGTTCGCCGATGACACCAAACTTTGGGGAAAAGCATCCACACCAGAAGACAGGCAGGTTATCCAGGCTGACCTGGACAGGCTCAGCAAGTGGGCGGACGAGAATCTGATGGTGTTCAACGCCGATAAATGCAAGGTTCTCCACCTTGGGAAAAAAAAACCCGCAGCATCCTTATAGGCTCGGCAGTGCTATGTTGGCTAGCACTATGGAAGAAAGAGACTTGGGGTGCTTCCAGTTTTGGGCTCCACAATTCAAACAGGATGTGGAGAAGCTTGAGAGAGTCCAGAGAAGAGCCACGCGCATGATCAGAGGTCAGGGAAGCAGACCCTACGATGACAGGCTGAGAGCCCTGGGGCTCTTTAGCCTGGAAAAGCGCAGGCTCAGGGGTGATCTGATGGCCACCTACAAGTTTATCAGGGGTGACAACCAGTATCTGGGGGAACGTTTGTTCACCAGAGCGCCCCAAGGGATGACGACTAGGTCGAATGGTCATAAACTACTACAAGACCGTTTCAGGCTAGACATAAGGAAGAATTTCTGTACTGTCCGAGCCCCCAAGGTCTGGAATAGCCTGCCATCGGAGGTGGTTCAAGCACCTACATTGAACACCTTCAAGATGAAACTGGATGCTTATCTTGCTGGGATCCTATGACCCCAGCTGACTTCCTGCCCTTTGGGCAGGGGGCTGGACTCGATGATCTTCCAAGGGCCCTTCCAGCCCTAATGTCTATGAAATCTATGAAATAATGCAAGCAAACCTGACCTCATCTGGTCCTGCTGCTATGCAAATAAGCAAAAATAAATAATAAAGGATGCAAAAATTAAGTTAATCTTGCAGATTTTGATGTTTTGTATCGAGATTCCCAACCTTTTTTAGGCTCAAGCCACTACTGGGTAGACCCGAGAGACAGCTTAGAAAATGCTACCTCCTACTTTTCACTCTTATTTTACCTACATAAAAATAATAGAGCAGTTTTTCTGCTGCAAAAAAACCCAGAAAGAGCTAAAATCCATAGCATCCTTATAGCTGTGTATTTCTATTTGAAATATCCGGGTTTATCTTATCATGTTTGTAAACTTAACAGGGTTAACATTGTGTGGCATCCCACAGCACCTTCAAAAGGATCTCAAGGCACCCTAAGGTACCATGGCACCCCTGCTGACAATCTCTATTCTATGCCATCAACTTACTAAGACCACATACAAGAGTTATGTGCCAACGAGAAGCATTGCTGCTCTCCTGGTAGAAATTGCCCGGAAGCATGCCCAAACCAGGAACAGTGGTCCCCAACCTTTTTATGGTGAAGATTACCCCTGCCCCGCTTCCTGGACAAACCATCCGGGCTCTGACTCTACTTACCCAGCCCAGGCCTGGCAGCAGGGGGCATGGCTCAGCCCAGCCACGTGCATCCTGCCGCTCCCAAAAGTGGAGCCTCTGATGAACTGAGATCGACTGGTTGGTGACCACTGATCTAGCCAATCTCCCTCGCAAGAGCTTGCGTCTTGCAAGAACTGAGAACTCCTGAGACCTGATGAACTTTGGTCTGGGAAGGGTGAGGGGGCAAGGAAGGATCAAGGTAGATGCACTGCCAGAGTTGCAGCCCCGCTTTGGTTATGTGCCACATGTATAGTGAGCTCTGAGAGCTCAGCAGCACGTCAGCAACGCTCCTGCTGGGAGCTCCACATGTTCTGTGAGCTGCTCCATGAGCTCATCTGCTGATCAGCACCATTTCTACCCGGAGCCAGGGGACAAACACTGATGCTGTTGGCTCTTCCCCCTTCCTCTTCCTCCCCTCCTCCCACCCAAATCAGCAGCAGGAAAAAGAGAGAAGCAGCTGGTAGGGACAAACAGTCCCTGCTTTCACCAGCTCCAGATCTCCACCTCTCAACCCCTCCTTTCCCCTGCTGCTCGTCACAACCCAAAGGTGTGATTTGATGTGTGTGCGCTTCAGCACTGCTAAATTGTTCCCGCTAAATTGCAATTTCTTTGCACGGTGGAGTTTTCTGCTGCAAAAGAGAACCCCGGTGCAAGGGAATTCCCGCCAATTAGTAGCTTTCTTTGCAGGGTGCATTTCTTTGTTGCAGCACAGAGATGCACGTTGCAAAGAATTCCCGCCATTTGTATGCTAATTCGAGCCCCAATATTGGTTCACGTGAAATTATGCACACGTGGCGGCTAGTGATTGGCTTGCTAGCCGTATAAAAAGCTTGTGTGGTTTTCACCCAAGTTGGAGGACTCCACGACTACCAGGAGGAGGAGACTTCACGCTGTGTGAAGATCTCTAAGCGCTGCGGAGCCTATTGAACCCAGCGTGTATCTTAAGCAGGCAACAGAGGTCTGATCAGCCTCTAGCCACTCCCCGTCACCGATAGATTCCTAGACGTATCCCTTCCTGCACGCAAAGGAACTGGACCCACGAAGCCTAGCAAACTTCGAGTGAGTGAGTGAGCAGAAGGACCCACGGAGCCTAGCAAACTTCGTGTGAGTTTATTCAGAGCTCTTTTCGGACGAGTACTTTCTTCGGTTGGCACGACAGGCTCGCGGTTTAGAGCCTCCAACCAGATGGGCTAGAAGAGTGTTCACAGGAGGAACTCTAGTCCGCCTCTTATCTTTCCTATCTGTAACCGCAACTCAAGCAAGTTTTCCTGCCTGCACCGCAACCATCTTTGGTGTAAGTAAAATAATCTTTAAATTAACCGCTAAGTGTCCGTGCCTAATTCTAGCTCGTCGCCCGTTTTCTCCGACCCCGCGTGCCCGGGCTGCTGGCCACAGCCCGCGTGCGCAAAAAAGGCTGCGGATCGCTCCCGGCTGAGACACTGCTGAATGTGTTGTGGGAAGAACTCACTGGCAACCAGGATCACAGCAAGGGACTGTAGCCACAACCCACCTCCCTCCCTCCCCCAGTCCTCCCTGACGGTGTGGTTCATGCACAACAAGCTCTCTGCATGACACTGCTGAAGGGGGTGTGCACACCCTCCCACTGTCATGGGCCTGGATCCACATGATAGGGGGCCATATCCCCACAGATTGAGCTGCCACTGTCCCCTTCCCCTTCCTTTACTAAGACTGGAGGACCCTAGTGTGCAAAAGGTGCAGGGAGCATTGCCCTCCTACTCCCTCCCCACCAGAATCCTTTACATAAAAGGTTCAAAATAAAGTGGCTTGGAGCAAACCAGAGGCAGGAATAAGATGGGCAGTACTTGGATAGACATTGAAAGAGAGGCTAAGAAAAAAGAGCATCACTTGAATAACCCACGTGTGCTTAATGACTTTGCGTGAAGTAGTAAATGTACCAGTGGTGGGTCAAACATTTTAGGCTCTGATCAAGTAGAGTTAGTTGAAATAAGGTGGTGAGGGGGGATGAGGTAGTTGCTAGCCCAAGTTAAACCTAAGAGGGAGAGAGAGAAAGCATGAGAATTGATCTTGACAATATGGGTAGATTTTTTCTCTATTACGAGGCTTTTGGTGCAAATTGAAAGTGTCTTGTGATTTTCATACCAAGGGTTGAATAGCATCACAAACAAACCTATCAAGTGAAATGCCTGAAATAA
>NW_005842293.1:1093895-1096372 GCF_000455745.1 Alligator sinensis | reverse complement strand
GGAAAGAGTTTCCTAAAATCCCAAGCCCATTCTTCTGATGTCACTTTTCCTCAATTGCCCTACAGCAATAATTTATTTCAAGACTATTAACTTTCTGCCATGGTGGCAGCCCTGTTCCATTCTGGCAGCTGTGTGCTCTGTGCAAATGTTTCTTTATTAATGAAATTAAACATCAGAGACACATGCTGTCAGGGCAAATGGATATAGTAAGCTCTTCTTTAGCCTGGATCTGATAAATCATGAGCAATACTTGGAACAAGATTTGTACGGGTTTATTAAAAAGCTGAGCTACTTTTCAATTCCCAGGCTCTGATCCAATGAAGTTGAAACTAGTAGACCATTAAAATTAATTGGAAGTGCTGAACCATTTCACGATGAATTCATTTCATATTTTAAATATATATAAAGCAAGGGGACTGGAATGACCCCTGCCCTTATGTATTATGCCAAAATTACTATGAAAACATTTAAAATAGGAGGATTATATCAGTCACTGGGATATATAGTAGGGGCTAAGTAATTTCCATGCACCTTGTAACTGAACACAGAACAGCTTTTAAAAAGGATTTGGTTAGAAGCAGTTAATAAACCTTAATTTCTCCAGCTAAGTCAAGTCTGCCGTCTTTCTTCCTCAATCATCCTTTTACATTTTATATTATCTCCCTTGACCTATTATCTGAGCCAGTCTTTACACATTGTAGAAGTGTTTATAATCACTCATGCAATTAGACAGACATGCTTTTATACACACACACACACACACACACACACACACACACACATATATAAACAAACATATACATATATATGACGTCAGAGAAAGACCTGGCTCCATCATCAATTTCTTCTACCTGATACCGCCAGCAGGACATCCAGAACTAACTGGTTAATCACTTAGGTCAACAAGGGATGTTGATATAAAGGATCGTGTGTGTGTGTGTGTGTGTGTGTGTGTGTGTGTGTGTCCCATAAATATATATATTAATATATTAATGGGATACACACGCACACACAATCCTTTATATCAACATCCCTTGTTGACCTAAGTGATTAACCAGTTAGTTCTTGATGTCCTGCTGGCGGTATCAGGTAGAAGAAATTGATGATGGAGCCAGGTCTTTCCCTGACATCATCTTTCTTGCTTGCAAGGAACATACATTATCCCATAAATTCAATAGAAATCAAATTGGAGAGTGTTCCTTTGCTCACAGTTACAAGCCACTTTCAGTCAGCCCTCTACTCAAAGAGTACTCCCTATAGAGTCTCTTTCTTAGAGCCACGTTCCCCGTTCTTGTCTTACGATGCCTTGGGCTTCCTGTTTCTTCTCTGAGACTGCCTCTGCAGCAGTTCCATTTTTTTGTCTCATACGCAGGCACACACTTCTTCAATCCAAATAAACCTCCCCCATCCAAGCTTATTATTAAATCATAGTGGAACCCCCTTGAGCCACAGGGTTTTGCTTCTTCTCCAGGCCCGTAGGTGCTTCAGTTTTTATGCTCCTTTTATTGCAGCAAATTGTCCCATGAAGACTGAACAGCTTTTTACATTTGGCTTGAACATAAGGCAGCTGCTAAGCCCACGAGCTTTAACCATGTTATAAAAATATTTCTGCAATAGACTTGTTAAAAATTGATTGTCAAAACTCTTCTGATAAAAAAAATATCCTTTTGCTCTAAATGATTGTTTTTATGCAATTTAAAAATTTTGCTTGAAAGTTTTCTGGCTTTTCAATAAAAATAACCCCCCCCCCCCCAAAGTATTTTTTAAAAGTGTTTGGTTTTAGGGTTTTGATAACCAATTAAAAAAAAAAGTTGCCATAAGCACCCCAGGTTAGAGGACCAGCTCCTGAAAATGAAAAGGGCTAATATCCAAAGGTAGCAATACAATGTACAATAATTAGTTTAGACTAAATGACCCTGATTTCAGGCAGAAGAAAATCACTTGCCTTTAAGTGTCACAGGAAGACAACGTGCTCAGTACAAACAAATGGCATAAAAATTCATATCCCATGAGTTCTGCACTGTCTACACCACAGACATGGCCCCATGTGCACACACTGCATGCCAGAAAAATGTGTCACATCGCTGCACTCAGCACCATTTCCAGGTTTTGTCTTAGACGTGCTTATGTCGAGGCCTGCTGCATGCCATTTTTCAGCACATGACACATGCATAATGGAGGTGAGCACGCAGGGAGGGTTTTCACAGCAACACTCCCTAACACTCTTCAGTGGGATGCCCATTTGCCCTTGTATGCTCTGGAACGCCACCTCATTGAGCCCAAAACAGATTGTAAGACTCCTGATACCCGATACAATGTGTAAAACAAAGGACCATCTTTCTTCCTTCTCATTTTTCACCATATCACTGCTCTACAAGCCCCCTTTCCTCATGAATATATTCTACAGGACTTTTTCTGAAGTTTTGACAAAGAAAGCTTCCCTCTCTAAAAAATCCGTTTATAAGCTAATACTCACA
>NW_005842293.1:1082651-1093864 GCF_000455745.1 Alligator sinensis | reverse complement strand
GGAAAGAGTAAAATGCCAAATCTTATTAGCTAAATCTTATTATTAGCCTAGCATTCTCTTTTGGATCTATGTCATAGTAAGCAGCACTGCAGGGGTGTTATACAAGTGGAGCTTATAAAAATGCTTCTGTAAAATTGATAGTAACAGGCGTCTGAAACCATCGCTACCACTTAGAGTTTTGACCCAGGGTTCATTCAATACAAAGAAAGAAAATAAAGAAAAAGAAGGATCTTCATATGCCTTTCAAATACCTTGCATAGCACTTTTCCTTGAGGGACCCCCAACAGCAATTTGCATGTTAAGGATCCCTCCGCTTCAAAACGCCTTATTCAGTGATGGGCATTTTTTCTCAGGAGCGTTCATTAGAGTGGAGGAAGGGATCAAAGATCAACCTATAGATATTATTGTCATTCACTCACAGGCTCTCAAAAGCGGATCTGCATTCCCTGCCAGCGTAGAGCAAAGTTCAAAGATTGACCTTTGAGCAGTATTGCCATTCCATTAAAAATTCTTAGCCATTAGCAAAATACAAAGACAGAGGAAGAACAGAGAGGGATGCTATAAAAGGATAACCTGTGCAAAAAAGTGGAGTGGAGAAAGGATCTGAACTCAGGAGATTAGTGAAGAGGGATTTTATGGGTACAGAATAATATATATAATGGATGAAGTTAGCTAAATATGCAAATATGCATCTTCTGAAACCCATGCCTTAAAATGAATGCTATGAAAATTATACTGCCCATAGGCTAAGGGTAGTCACCTTGACAATTTACTGGTACAGGTCTCACAAAATCCACCAACACAGCTTCTTGGAAAATAATTTTTCATTTTAAAACAAACAAATAAAACAACCAGAATCTCAGTCGTGGCCATTTCACAGCCACTATTACATCTATCATATACACACATATCAGATCTCGGAGTTGAGGCAACTCCCTGGTTCAGACTGAATGCCTGGTCCCATTTCAGATATCTTGTCTATGCTGCCATTAACAGTGCACCTTCTTGGGAGCAGTAATTTTTCAATCATCCTGTGCCAGATGACCAGAAAGTAGTTACACTGCATGAGTCAGATCTTCTGTTGGTGCAGACTCTCCATGTAAGTCAATGGACCTATCCTAACTACGCCAGCAGAGGATCTGACTGACCATCTTTAAAAGGTTCAGCTCCTATTATCCCCACTATGTCTGTAGTTTTATTATAGCATTCGTAACAAGAGTCACAACAGAAAGTTTTGGTTAAATTTCAATAAAGCTAATGAGATGTGATATCCTTTTTTTTTTTTTTTTTTTTTTTTTTACAGTGAAACAGTGGTTACTTCCCTATTTTTGAACTCCCTGGCTATGGTCGTAAAGAATTATTGCTAAAATTTTGACAGAGGAAATAGCTATGTTGATACCTTCTATCCAAGACACTATATCTCATCTGAAACATAGTAAATGAAGATATACAAAATAAAATCAATGGCTCACTTTTAGGAAGATAGCTGCATAAAGGTCTCTCTCACTCATACGCTCAAAAGAAAAAAGTGAAAATGTAGCTATTCTTGTATGAAGAAGAACATGGCTATTTTTCTCCTGATTGTGCAATAAATTTAACTTACAAAGGGCCTGTACAGACTTCATTTTAGATAGATATATCCCATCTATATGGGAATTTTCACATGCTACAGAAAAGAGATAAGAGGTGCTATGATTTCATCTGTTAAGCTCTGTCTTCCAGAAAGAAGCTTTTTCTGTCCCAAAAGTTGTGTACACTGTCATAATTAGTGCAGTAGCTGGTACCCAATGGTCAATGTATTATTAGCCACTTCCTGTATCTGGGAATCTTAAACTATATCGTTTGAAAAGTACGGTGCAACATTTTAAAGCGTGATTTTCTAGTTGCAAACAATGGAGAGGCTCTTGTAGAACACAGATCATTAGCAGGGATAAAAGCTTCAGGAAGAGCTGTTCTCCAGCATGTAATCCAGACAGAAGATATTTCACCATTATAAAGCCTTCCAAATTGCCAAAAGCATAAAAGCTTCAGAAGACCGTTCCCCTCAATGCATGCTTTTTTATATCATCTATAACCAGTATGCAAATACTTTGCTTAGGGCAATACATCATCCACAGTCTGCACGTGACACTCATTGATGTTGTCAACCTTTTATTGAGGTTATATTAAACCTTCAAAGAAAAGTAATGATGAACTAATTACATTGACTATGCTTCCCAGCTATGGATCACCAAGATGCAAACTGGATGCTAGAGAAGACTGTCAAATAAGCAGAAGATATTGTGTAACTTTTGTGGATTCATATAAAGTTCATGACATGATAAGCATTGCATGAAAAAAACAACACACAAACAAACAACCATGGGGTCTCCTAAAATAGCATGAATTTATAGGTGTATTTGCAGGAAATATCATGAAGTGATGGAGAAAAAAAAAAATCCAAATGTACGTTATGCATAGTGGCCTATACATTAGCAATTTTATTCATAGAAGGTAAAGTCTACCTTATGAAAAGAGCTGACAAAATAAAGATTAAGTGAGACTTAACGGTGCTTTGGATTTCTGTTAGCCCTCTGAATGTCATCCACACGGAGGAAATAACAAACAGAATTTGTTTTCCTGGCTCGTTGCATGGCAGCAGCATGCATTTCTAATCAACTGATAACTGTAGGCACTGGTTGTTTATTTTTGAAGGAAGCAAATGTTATTCACTGAAAGGAAATTGTGTTGCAAAAAAGGTTCTGGAAATGCTGTGATTCATTCTTCAACCACTGCACACCTGCAATTTCTGGACCTTTTTCAAAAGTTTGGGTTTGCTTTTTCTACCATAGAATTGTACATCGTACAAAGCCCCTCCGAAAGTTAATTAGAGCAGTGCTGACTTTCCCATTCCCTGTGTTAGTTTCTATTTGATTTAAAGTTTTGATAAATTATTTTGGCACACATTGAAATATTGTGAGTTAGATTCAGATGGGATATTGCAAGCAGCGTCGTACTTAATTACAATCAAAATGCTTACATAGGAAAATATTAGAGAGTCAGCATATACCAGTAATTTCAATGTGAATTAAGTTCCTGTGGTAAAAAAAAAAAAAAAGGGCTACTTTGATTATCAGTTGGTTAAAACACTTAGGGCCAGATTCTTTAGCATTTAGGCACTTTAATATAACCCTGTCCTGCCATACTCAAGATGCTAGAAACCATTGATGTGTCTACTTTTGTAACTACCTTTGGCTCTAAGACTAAGTAAAAAAAAACAGTGAGGAGGAAGACTTAGTAATTCCTCCTCCTCTCTTTCAAGGCTCAATAATGCTCTGCCCAATAATCTCACATGGTAAACTAACTAATGTAAAAAGTCATCCTATAAAGTAACAAAAAAATTACATTTGAACATATTACATAACTATCCCCACAGTATGAATTTGAATACTACAATTAAATGTGCAATCTGAAATGCATCTTCAGTGAATACCCAAGCTTAAATTTTACTTCTCACTATTATTTGAGCTAATTAAAAAAGCATCAAGGGCTCTGTGTGCTAATAGAAGCAAGAATAGAAAGGATATATAGTCCAGCTGAAGTTTGATTTTTTAAATTTCCTTTTGGAGGTCAACTTTTTTACATTTGTTTTAGTTTTAACTCTGCTATTTCAGTGGTTACTTTTCTTTCTTTCTGTTTTACTGTTCAACACATGATAGTATTTTAAGTTGTCATCTCGAGGCACATCTATTTTCTACTCTGTGAAAAGACTTAACTTCTTTTTCTCCTAGCCATATACCACAGAGAGTAACTGTTCTTGCAATAAGCTATAATGCAACTAAAGATAACTTAAATATATATATGGTTTCCTCAAGATATGTGCAGTTGTGTGGTCTATAGATAACTCTTGTGTGTGGAATTCACTCAATGAAAAATGCCCATATCCTTAACTGCTTCAGCCTTTATATAAAAACTTAATATGAACTGTAAAGTTACCTCTTGCAAGCTCTCTGTATTAAGGGTAATGTTATCCTGCATACAGAATGTGCCCAAATTTTTAGGTTTATTCTTTAAATGGGGTTTGTATGCTACTATTCTTCCCTTGCTAGTTTGAATGGCCTTTCCTTTATAGTTTATACATTTCTCTTGCCCTTATTTATAAACTCTTCAGTCTTCAGTAACATCAGAATAAACAATATAAACTATCTTTACCTAATGCCTTGTGCCACTGCTATATTTTCACTGAAGTTTTGAAAGCATTATATAGGACTGTCTAAAATGAATATTGTGGAGCTCACCTTCTTATACTTAATGAATATTTAAAGTTTTTAGCTCCCTTAAAATACATCTTTTCAATTTGGTAGGACAGCGGGCTACTGTTTCCATAACAACCACTTCCCAGAAAAAAAACCTTTTGGTAAATATAGTAGAATTAACTGTATGGTTTTAATGTTTAATCAGATTCAGCTAGATATGCACAGGAAAAAAAAACTTCAGTTCACCTTGTTTCTATATTGTATATCTCATTGACCAAAATACAGCTCCTAGCAAATGAAAGATAGTAAAAAAGACCTGTGGACCTATCCATTACTCTGTTAGGGAAAGCTGATGAGCATCTAGAAGAAAAGAAATAGGATTGAAAACTGCTGATGCATCCTTTATCACAGTAATTTCCACAAGGTTATAAAAAGTCATGCTTGGATAAAATCTTGGAAGAGCTAAAGCAATGATCTAAGAAAGGAATGCAGATAAGTCTTCTCCATTTAAAATTAAGAAGAGTGGAGCTGGAATAGAAATGAGGCTGACAAAGATTCTAAAATCAAGGGTATGATTTTCTCTGATTGGAATATGACAGGACAGCAGACAATTTCATGGGCCTTGCACAACAGGCTGAAAATGCCCCTGTGCTGACAGCTTGTACAATGCACACATCCTCTCCACTAGGTATCACATCAATATGGAAATGTTTGTATCCATTTCATCACAGCTGAATGAAATTCTGTGACCCCCTCCAGTCACTCTCTCAGCAAAGTATTATACAGAAGATCTGTGGCAAATGAACTGAGATTTATGCAATGCAACAGAAGATTGAGGAGTTGGGAAGACATCACTGAGACTGTAGACCATGAGAGCTCAAGAGCATGCAGAAGAGATGTTTTTACATGGACTCAGAGGAAAGAGGGACTAGAACAGTGACAAATCATATCTAGTGTCCGATGTTAAAAAAAAAATATAGTTGCTTAGTAAATTAGTTCAAACATTAATTGTATTCATGTCCATTCTGTTTGGACCTCCTTTTATTTTGAGGTGGTATTCTGCCACAAGCAAAGTCTCTCCCCAAAAACTCTACGCTGACAATTTGGTTAACATGGGCCCTGCAGAGGGCAAACATCCCATCTCTTTAGGTAACCTGAGTTGGATACATTCCTGAGGGAGGAAGGAAACCTGCTCCCTCTGCCTACATGACTGGCATCACATACCTGGGTGAGGGGCTTACACTCCCTATTGTTTTAAGCAATGCCAACCTGACGAGGAGATGGCTAGAGACCCTGCCAGTCTACCTGGCAACCAGTGATGCATTTCAAATTGGTTGGCTGGCAGCCAACTAGTGCTGCTCTCCATTGGACCAGGTAAATGAACTCATAAGATCTATATAAGTTAAGGACTGCCTGCCTCCAGAGGGAATCTCCACCTGCCTCTGGATGATACTTGTGAGTAAGCTACCTGAGATCTAACTAGATATACAGCTTGCAATAACTCAGATGTGTGATCAATGGCTACCTAGCCACCCTATTTGTTCTATGGGATTTCTCTAATATTTCTCTACTCTGTACTCTAGTCCAAACCTACTCTTTGTAACCAATAAAGTTTTGCTTTGTACCTAGCATGGGAGACTTATTGGGAGTGGATCTAGATTATGCCTTGGGGTCCCCTTGGTTCGGCTAACTAAGGGAGACCACTATTTATGCTTCCAACTGAGGGAAGCACCCCAAGTTCTTGAAGTGGGTCAAGTACCCTCAAGGACTACTAGGCCTGTGTTTCCCAGGGGGCACAGTGCCAGGATCAGGCCAGACCCTGGGTGGTGGCAGCACTACCCCCAGGCTAGCAGGTGTGCTCCAGGAAGGGAGTTGGCTAGACGTGAGGCACCCCCAGGGAGGCACTCAGAGCCTGGAAGGTGGTTGGGCACAGTGAGGTGGGTGGCTCAGCACAGGAGCACCCCCTACTGGCCCGCCACATTGCTTACCATGTATATTCTGTTAAATAATGTACTGCATTTTCTCACATACAGCATGCACTTTTTCCCTTTAAAAAAACAGCTGCTAGAAACTGGGATGCACAATATAAACAAGGAAATATGGGAACTGCAGTTTTGCCACTTAAATGTCTGCTGGGAAAAAGTGCAAGTAACTTTATATGTGATCTGCAGACAGCAGAACAATGAACAGGCCCAGCTCCCAAGCCACTGCTACTCAGTGGGCACATCTACACATGTGCCAGACCGTGCAGTTGTTAAGCAAGTACCAAATGTGCTTAAGCAAGTACTAAATAGCTGTGCACAAGTCATTTTCAATGATACTGTACAGTAGCTCATTGATACTGCACAGTACTGTTAGTATCACAGTTCATGCCCCCAGACTCTACAGTGACATAGCTTGTCACTACAGTGATGTAGCATCTCACGTAGATGCATCCAGTGGCAGCACCGTGCCTAGAGTCCCGTTGGCCCCGGACAAACTTTTAGTATCGGGCCTCCCTTCGCCAGAGATATTGATAATAATAATTGGACTGCTTACTATTTTCGGGCCCCCTTTCTGACTGGGCCCCGGGCGGCTGCCCAGTTTGCACATGACTGTCTGGCCCTGCCCAGGGGCCACACCTACATGAGACATGGACTGCACAGTAACTTATTACTACCATGCATTATCATCACATAGCACAAAGCACAACACAACGCTACTGCTCAGTTGGCATTACCTCGAAGCCATTTGGCGACACTACTAGTGTCACCACAGAAATGGTAGTGATTTAGTACTGGTGTACTAAATGACTGCACAGTAGTCTAAATCAAGTACTAAATGACTGTGCAGTAGCAACTATGCAGTCAGCATCTCATGTAGATGCAGCCAGTTACTTACTAGAAGGAAAGACCTTTTTTTCTTCGTTCTGCCTTTCACAAATAAGCTGCGTATCTTTTTGCAGGTTGTGTTGTATGCGAGGAAATACAGTATCGCTAAGAATGTCTGCAGACAAGAAATTTTTTTCTGCACATTCATGTTCATATTAAAAAGCTTTACAGAAAAGAAAAGAAAAGAAAAGAAAAAGAGGGTGGAGGGGAGCGGGGAAATCAGCTCTAGGATTTAAATGCATCCTACCAAGAATGGAAGTAGATTCAAACAGTTCAGATTTGAAGTGAATTCACTGTGTGCAACTGGGCTACCAAACTGGGGTAATATACACAAATAAGCAACAAATATTTTCAGTAAACAGTTTTAAATAAGTAAATTTGAGATTTATGAGCTTATAATTTGTTATGAAGTAGTTCTCCACCTGTTAGAGGACATGCTGTCATCTCCAAGAGACATGAAGGTAATGATGACAAGTAATAGTATCTATCCATACACGTGCAACCATTTGTATATGCCCTCAGTAAGAAGATTTTCAATGCTCCACTCTTCTTCCCACTATTATTCTTTTATGAAATGACTTTGGCCTCAACCTCAGATGGGTGAAAAAGCTTCAGCCTCCTTGATCAGGAAAGAACTCTTTCTACTTGCCACCCCAACTAAAAAGCTGCCTTTTATAGCTCCCATTAAAGAAAGCATATATAAAGCCCTTTTCCTGTTCAAGATGACATAGTGCAACATTTATAAGTCCTAAAATACAATCCAGTTTGTATTAGAGCATCATTGAATGTTACCCTGGATCGCTCATTTTGAGTGCAAGACTCAGTCTTGCAGGGGTTTAGGTTGTAGCCATGTTGGTCTAAGGATATAGGCAGACAAGGTTCCTTGGGTGAATTTGAGATCTTTTATTAGACCAACCCAAATGGTTGGAGAATAGTTATTAAGCAAGCTTTCGGGTTCAAAAACCCTTCGTCAGGCATCCCATTTGGGTTGGTCTAATAAAAGATCTCAAATTCACCCAAGGAACCTTGTCTGCCTAGACTCAGTCTTGACATTCTCAATCTAAACCATATTGAAGAGTATAGGCATTGAATGATTGGGGGGGGGGAAACAAAATATGTACCAAAACTACTCAGTGAAATAAATGTAATAAAGCAATTAAGCTTTCTCAAGTCAAAAGCTGTAGAATTATTGGTATAGCAAAGCCTGGTAAGCCATAACCAAGAGTGAAAAGACATATCCATCATGTTAAAAACAGCCAAGATGGAGAATAAAGCATCCCAAGTGTGGGTTATTTCTCTCTGCTTCCATAATTCAAGATTAACCAATATCTTTGCTATACTATACCATATTGTAAAGCTCAGAACCCATAGTTTTATAAAACAAAAAAGAATGCATTTAAAAAGCATAATTCATACCACTTAAGGTGGAAATAAACCCAGTCTATACATTGGACTGCTACATGCTAGGCCTGTGCAAAATGGAAAGTATTTGCTTTGGATTCAGTGATTCAGAGGGACACTGATTCAATTTGGTGATTTGAATCACTGGTCCAATTCAATTTGGCTAAATCCAAATCCGAAGATATTTGGCCATATACTGTACAGGGAGGCAGTGCTGGCGGGAGCAGCCGGACAAGCCCTGGCTTGAGCTGGCAGCCCTGGGAGAAGCCACAGCTCATCTGGCCGCTCCCCCAGCTGCCCACACTCCCCCATCCCCCCGGGTGAGGCAGACAGTGCTTGCAGCCCCAGGAGAAGCCACAGTGGTTGGGTGGAAAGATTGTGGAGCTGGAGGAATGATTGGGGAGCTGGGGAATTGCACTGGGAGCTGGGGGGAAGCCCCTGTGTGTTCCCGCAGCCCCCAATCGTTCCCCCCAGCTCCTGTGGCTTCTCCCAGGGCTGCCAGCACTGCCTGCCTCGCCCCAGTGTGGGGGAGGCTGGGGAGGCAGCCGGGGGCGCTGTGGCTTAACCTGACAGCCCTGGGAGAAGCCACAGGGGCTGGAGGGAATGATCAGGGAGCTGGAGGAATGAACCAGGAGCTGGGGGATTGAACTGGGAGCTGGAGAGAAGCCCCTGTTTGTTCCTCCAGCCCCCAATCATTCCCCCCCAGCTCCCGATTCGATCCCCCAGCTCCCTGATCATCCCCCCAGCCCCTGCAGCTTCTCCCAGGGCTGCCAGCAATGCCTGCCTCACCCTGGCAGGGGGGCAGCAGGGAGAGCAGCCAGATGAGCCGTGGCTTCTCCTGGGGCTGCTGGCTTATGACAGGGCTCATCCAGCTGCTCCTGTACAGTCTGTGGCTGAATCTCTAAATCTCTCCATAGCTTTCTAAATCAATTCAGAAGCTTCCAATTCAATTTGGAGAGATTAATGGGTCTCCCAATTCAATTTGGATTCAGAGATTTGGCCGCCGAATCAAGCCGAATCTCCTCTAAATCAAATCGGCTACCAAAGCTTCACACAGCCCCACTACATGGATATAGAAAGTTTATTCTATAAATTCCAGTATTACCCATAAATGAGAAAATCGATGGGCCATTGTTCTATGACACATGGCTTTCCTTACGCAACAATTTCTCCCTTACTCCCATGGCAAAAGACACGATCCAAAACTCTGTGGGTTTTTTAATCAAAAAGGAGAAGCAAAAAGGAGTCAAACAACTGTAGATCAGTTTACATGGTTATCAGTAAGTAAAGACATTCAAAAAGCCCCTGGCAGAAGCATTCTAACTTAGCGTGCTTTATACAAAACTGTCAGCAGCAGCTTGGGGAAAGGAAAGGAAGCAACAGAGCCTCCCTGCCAGGAGCCCCCCGCCTCCCTCACAACTTGCAGGCTGGGATCTGCACATTGTGGGACTCCCTTCCTCCCCAACGTCTTGACAGCTGCTGGCTGCAGGTTTCTCCACAGCTCCCACCACCCCAGCCATGTCACAGCTGGCCAGGGGAGCTGCCATGAGAAAGACCTCAGACTCCTTTCCCCACAGCATCTCCCCTCCCTCCACAGTGGGCTGTATTGCACTGTAGAGCTGGGGTGGCTGCAGGGGCAGAAACCCCCATTTCCCTACCCCACCCCACCCCACCCACCAGGCTGCACATAGGGCTGGGATCAGAAGCTGTCACTGACTCGGGTCAGCGGCAGCCGAGGTGGGGCAGGGCTGGCCCAGACTCTGGCAGAGCAAACATAGCTAGAGCACAGCCCTGTGCGGTGCCACCTGGGATGGCAGTGATTGTGCTCTAAGTTAACCCTTGATGGGATCTGACACAGATATTCGATAAAGCACTCTAACAGAAAACACATTAGGTTAGCATGCATCCATCCAAAGTTAACTTAGAGCAGGTGCACCATATTTAAAGCATTTTGTGTGCCATTAACCTCTGTTCTGTTACAGCTGTCAAGTGCTTGCTGCATGCTTAAAGCACATTAAGTGTAACATCTGCACCTAGCCTATGACTTTAAGTATGTTGACCAAAATGACAGGAAGCTTTTTAAAAATCCCTCTCTGATTTCATGCTTTTGTTTAGTGTTTAATTTGGGGTTTTTTGCTTTGTTTTTAAGAAAGAAGAAAATTCTGAAAGAACCTGAAACAACAAAGCAATTAGTTTTTATACAGATTTACTCTTTTAGGTCAGTCATTTTACTGAAGGTTGTTGCAGGCTGATGGTGGAACAATTAGATGAGCTTTGTTCAGTTCATTAGTTACATTTATTAGCATTGCATATTTCTTCAGTATGTCAGCAGCAAAAACACATCTGCACAAGTAACACTAATTGGCAGCAATGATAACAATCTCTCCGAGGACTGATCAAAAAGTGTCCAACAAAACATTTCCTCCTGCAAAAATTGGGGCGTCTTCAAGTAGAAAAGTTACCATAAGCAAAAATTAATTTGCGTGGTACTCTTCATTAGGATAATAAAAACAAAACATTTCTTTTCTTCACACACTGGAACTAAATGTCTCACTTTGCTTTGTCTGCCTGAAATGCCTTATTCTCTTCCAGGTTAACATTCCAGACAATGCTGCCACAAAGCCAGGCTATCCATCCCATTTTTACTATTTTTCATTTGCCAGGAAAATGCTACTGCTGTTAATCATGGGGGTCTAGTCTGGCCACT
>NW_005842293.1:1059955-1082620 GCF_000455745.1 Alligator sinensis | reverse complement strand
GCAGGAATGGGAACATGAATGACCCTGAACTATAAAACTCCCATAAGACACTATGATAGTTGGGGCCAGCACAGAGATTGGGGTCGACCTGGAATAAAACATGTAGCTTGATTTCATTTTTCAGTCAAAAGACTGAAACTTGGGCATATTAAAGCATTTTGTTTTGCTAAGGAGGTTCTCTTAGTCTCTTCAGGATTCACGAACTGACTATGTCCTCCTTTACTTGACACCTTTAGTGTGGTCTCCAAAATTATGACCCTCCCTGCTTTCCTTACAACTGCATTCAACACCAATATAACAAGCAGCCTAACTCCCTCCCACCCAGAACTTAAAATGTTGCAATAAACTTCAATTTGTCTTGCTCTCTCTCGCAAATGTACCAGCTTCTTGAGGACTTTAAACATCTTCCGTAAAACTCTGGTGACTGATGCGTTTCTTGCCTCATTCTGACTCCTGCAGATATACTCTCAACTCATTTTTCATCCCACACACTTTATTCCTGCGGTGAGACTTTTCTATAACCTTTTGTATTCATCCCATCCCTTCTTCCTCAACTAGTTAAACCTCCATCCTCCACACATCTATATTAACTAAAGCTTGCTTACAGATACTATTACAATTCATGTAATTTTGATTTTCAAATTCTCTATAACTCTTTTCTAGCCCAACACACCACACTACTACCATGCCTACAAATGCCAAACAAAGCCATGTCCAATTCTCTTTCAGACAGTCAGAGACCTGTGCCTTTCAGAAAGTTCACTCATGAAAATGATAGCTGACATGCAGCACTGCTCGAGAGACAGAGCTGTACAGGTATTGTATTATCTCCCCCGCCTCTCTAACCTTTGTGAAAAGTCCCTTAAGATGGAAGTATCATGACTTTTACGTTATGAGTTATGCAATCTTCCCTGAACATAACCAATCCTTTGGATTCATTCTGAATGTATTCCTTTTGTTGAGATCTCACACAAATGGCAAGCAAAACACAGAACATGTAAAGGCACTTGTACACATGACGAAAATTGGCCATTTATGTGGTTTAACTGTGTCACACCATACACATGCAGGGGTTTTTTTTTACATTTTAAATGAGTTTGCTCCGTTGCAAACTAAACCACATCCACATGTAGTTTAGTTTGCAACATAGCTATTTGTAACATTGCAGCCTTTGGCAGCTTCCCCCCCTACCCCAACCCTGCCACAGGAGAGGTGGCTGAAGGCAGAAGCAGTGGAAGTCCTGATCCTTTTTCTTTCCACCCCCCCATGGAGCCTGCCCATATCTCCTGCGGCCAGAGAGTTAGCTGCCAGTGGGCTGAGTGGCCCAAGCTCCAGAGGGCCCGGTCCTTCCTTCCACAGCAGCAGTGTCCCCTGGGGCCACCCGCCTGGCAAGCTACTAGCAGGCCCTGAGCTGTGGGGGATCCTGGACCTTCCTTTCATTGTGGCGGTGCCTCCCTGGGCAGCATCCGCCCGCTAGCAACCCACTCAGGTGGCCCCAGGGGGTGCCGCTGAGGAGGAAAGGACCAGGGCGCCCTTCAGCTCAGGGGTGCTCAGCCTGCCGGCAGCTCACCCCCTGGCTGTGGGAAGAATCAGACCCCTTACTGCAACAGTAGTCCCTACATTGAAATGGTGGGTTTTTAATTAAAAACCCACCATTTCAATTTAGGGGATTAAACCCAAATCATCTGTACAAGCAGCATAAGAGACTGGGAGAATTTACTCAATCAACATTGCTTCCTCACTATAGAGCCTTGGTCATTGTGTTCCTTGGCCTATCTTTGAGTAGACTTTGAAAATCTATCTGGAACAATATGAAAACAAAAGCTTATCCTGATTTTCAGTATAGCAGCTTCTTTGTACTACAGCTTCTCTTCCCAAACATTAAGTGCACTTTCCATATCAAAAGCAGGAGGTTGATTTGGCTGCGTTTGTTTTTCTTTTTACAATCAGTGCAGCAAGGATTCAGAGGATAGTGTAATCAAGGAATAGCAACACAATAGGCTCCCCCAGCGAAAGCTGCCTGTGTGTAGCGATACCTCGTAGCATCTATAAAGTAATAAGCAATAGAAAGAACTGCTCAAGCTAAGAGAAAATGTAAATTGCTGAATCGAGAATTATCGTACAATAAAGCAAACCTCAGCAAAGCAGGTTTGGGAGGGAGGAGAAAGAAAAATCACACCAAAAGTTATAAGATGTCAAATGGTAAGTCATGTTATTTCATGCTTGTAAAGACTGGCGTATTTACCAGCTGGGGTCCTTTTTTATTTTATATTTAAATTCCAATCTGGTGGTATTTCTTCTGTTCCCTGAGCAACTTGGGACATTCCATGGGTAATTACAAGCAAGAGAAATTTCACTCAAGAAAGGTAACCTGCATTTTAAGAGGATTTCAACGTCTCTTCAGTACCGATATAACCAGAATAGCTTTAGAAGTCTAGGGTTCAAATTCTAATAAAAAATAGGCATTCAAAGTGTGACTGACATTGTTCTGCAATGAAGCTTAATTCACAGCACAAACCTTAATGGGCCCCTTATGTCTCTACAAGATGTTGCCTCAACTACTGTTTGTTCAGGTGAATTAAAACACACATGCACACAAATCTAGCAATTGTGTTTGCATGTCTTATCCCATAAGGCACTAGAGAAATTGTGAACTAAAGATTCCAAAGCCCAGCAAAATCTATGCTATCCCACTCTCTCACATGACTCTACTATATCACAAAATTCTTCCATTCCAAATTTCATTTCTCCTCAAGATTCATTTTATTCAGGGGACCTATTTTTAACAATCATTTCTGAAGACATGACTACCACAGCTACCTTCTTTATCAACTACACAAAGATTCCCTCATCAGCCATGGCAGATATCTACACACCAGATTTCTATTATACTGTCTGTATGCAATTTAGATTGACTGCTCATGCCAAAGACCACTTCTTTATATGCTTACAGAGCAAAAGGACAAGTCAGCAACAGAACTAATTCCGCTAATTATAGGACACCTCATGCAACTGGTTGTTGGAATCAATCAGTACAATAAGGGATCTAACAAATATGCCACTAATAAAAGGACAATACAGGGGCATGTAGGTCAGAGAAAAGAAACCTGAATTACACCATAAAGAAAGGGGAAAAAAATAGGAAATGCTGATCATGGCTATTAAGGAGTAACATTTAAAAGTCTTTCAAAAAGCCATCAGTGTAATCATTCCCTGTTACAGTTCAGGCAGCACAGGAGCTGCTTACAAGGTGACATCTAAACCAAAGAAAAATGTCAGAGCTAATGATGCAAAGGTGAGGTACTGCAAAGACTACAAAATCTTGGTTCTTGAAAAGTTCTGCCGTCCCAAGAGGAAGCGAATTCCTCCCTCTTTCCATGCTACCAATAGCAAATTAAGAACAATCTGAGTGTGTACAAGCTTTTTGAATTATCAGGGCTGTAGGAAGGAGTGTGTAACAGAGAATCAGAACGGCTGTAAATTGCCCACTATGCCCTTCCCTCAAACCTTCTATCATGTAGGCTTTAAAAATGCCTCGGTTAACTGATTATTTTACATTACTAGTATATCGGTGGCAAGGATAAGGATCGATTCCAAAAAGGATGTGCCCTTTGGCCTCAGAGACATAAGGGCTGGCTTACAAATCTCACATCAATCATTAAGTTTAACGTGCTGACGCACAGTTGTCAAAACCTTAATTAAAAGAGGCTACCACAACTTTTACTGTGAATACTAACAAGCAAGAAACTATTTGGTAAGGTATCAACCAGGAAACTCAGCTGGTCTGAATAGACATCTTGCATGTATTTCCCCACCCTTTGCCATTTTCTCCTCCTTTCCTTTATATGCTTTAAGCTCCGGGACAAGGACCATATCCTCCTATGTTTATACAGTATTTAACATATATCAGATACTGCCAAAGTATATATAAATAAAAACTAAGTGGTAGTAAAATGTTTTTATAAAATAGAGTATTCAGAGCAGACATTTCCTATGTACAGCATGGGTTACTCTTTAGAGATGAAAACTTTCAATGACATCTGTGCTTAAAGCAAAACTATATATTATGTAGCTCCCTCCTCTCCCTAGGAAGACGGGGGAAGCCATTATAAAACATTATGCATTTGGTATCCTCTTAAAATAAAGAGAGAGAACCTCCACCATTTATCAATGGAGATGTCATATAGGACATGGGAGGAGAAGAGCCCAGGGAAGTTCACAATGAAAAGAAATAGTGGGCACAGACAGAAATTACATTTGTCATGAGATCATCCCCTTGAAAGCTCTCTAAAGCTGTGCCCTAACAGAAGAGCACAGCTGCAGAATGCTTTGATCGCATGACAAATTAACCTTCATTGTATGAAGATCCAAATGAAAACTCTCCAAAGCAGAGCTCCTTCATTAATTTCTTCCTACTCCAGTGCTAGGCTGCTGCAGCACAGCCCAGCCCCGGTGGGCTACAAACCTCAGGGGACTATAATCCACTTGCCACCCCTCCAGCATGGCTGGGGAAACCCCAGAATGGATCTTCCTCCACTGGCTTCTTCCCCTCCCATCTTGAGACTGCACAGGAGCTGGGAGAGAGGAGGGTGGAGCTAAGGGAAGAGGCTGTAGAAATGCAGCCTCTCTCCCCAGACAGGCTCCAAATTGGAGCTCAATCTCCCACCCTCCCGACCCAATGCTCTAACAACGGTTGCATCAAGAGGATCGGTCTAACTCATAGAGATTTCTTTAAAGCCCCATGAGTTAGACCTGGGAACTGCACATCTGCCTGTACCCAACGATGTTCATTTAACTGCAACAACAGAAAAACCATTGTCTGCTACAAGGACAAGCCTAAATATTCTGGGTCCAAGGACCAGGCCAGGCATAGCAGTTAAATTAAGTGTTCACTTAAGGGTTTGAAGAGACAAAAGCTGTCTCTTCAAAGGAGCATTTGCTCTCTGAACAATTGTTACATAAATAAATGTAATCCACCTTTATGGGCACATCTACATGTCACTGTACAACGACGTTGCTACGGTGCCATGCTTTAGTACTTCCTTTTGGAAATGCTACAGCACGGTGCAGTATGGGTGGTTACCGTGCTGTGAGCAGAGCACATGGTTAGATTTCACCACTACATTGCCGTAACAGCATGCTATACCTGGGCAGTGCACCACTACGGCTACATAACTGGCGATCATATGTAGACACACATGATGGCTACAACACTGTAGTGTGCCACACAGTGACATAGAGCATCGCTACATCACCATAGGATGATGTGTAGGCACACCTGATAAGTAACATTATACTCCTAGAAATGTAGATGTGAACCCCGGGTCTCAGACAACATTCCAGAGCATTTTGGGACCGCAAGACTTGAAACTGAAACCAGTGATATGCAAGACTCCCTTGGAAATATTTCACAAGTCCCCATATTAGCTGATGTCTAGTCCATAAACTGGATTCCTTCTTAATGAAGCCGCCTTGAATCCCTTCCTATTAACCAAGTAATCTCCTTCCTGAACTGAATCCCTTTCAGATCAGATTGCCATAGTTCAGAGACTTCTTACACAGAATTCACTGCAATAGGTTTGTCCTAATTTCATGTTCTGTAATTTTGTTAAGCAATGACATTTTCCCATCACATACTGGTCCAGAAAAATGTGAAAACACTAATGTGCATTAATGTGGGCCATAGATTTATATATATTATTTATTAGCTTAATTTAAACGTATTAAACTTTAAATTGCACATTTAATTAGAAGATAATCATGCACAATTGGGCATCGTGTTTATACACACGCACATACAATTATATAACATGAAAGATGTGGAAATGACACAACAGAGTATAACATGCTACATTAGACAGATACAATCTAACAGCATTATTATTGTTCAGATATTATAAAAGGCCTATATTATTTGATGTGGAGCAGAGCCCAAGTAATGCAAGGAATTTTTGCCTTTTGGATGTGGGAAAATCACATGGTATTTCCTTCCTTTTAAGTTTTTTTCTCTTTCTGTTCTCCTCTACAGGATTTGTAGACTAGTGTTCATTGGACTGACATATATATGGGCACAGTTAACCCCCTTATTAGTTAAATATTTCCTTAGGGAAATATAAAATCCTTCAATAGTGACTGGTATGTATACTTTATAATGCAGCGGATGGGTTCTGCCTTAAGAGATGCTAAGGGCTAAAGTGAGCTCAAGTAACATATTACTCAGAAATCCTCCTTTGCTTTACAAAAGCAGGCTTAGAAGATATTTTGGAGAGCTCATGAATTTTAACTGTTTCATTGTTCATTATAATGAATTTCATCAGAAGCTTTCAGTGAACTAAAGGGATACAGACTACATTTTTTTTAATATTATAAATTTGTATTCTTAATGGTGACTAACTTTGAAGTCTGAGTTAACTTGGTTCACTAAGTCACAAATGTACCAATAAGCAAAAGCTGGTCGATAACATATGTTTCAAATACATTAGGGATATGGTTTCCAAAAGTCCTTATTTCAAACAAATGAGGAAAACACAAGGCAGTGAAGCTTGAAGACACTTTCCGAATCTTGAATTGCAATGGGAAATGCAAGGCCGTTCCTTTTAAAGAGCTACATGATTCTTCTAGTTAAAAATTTCAAAATACATCTTATTTAGAAATAAGCTACATTATATAGCACATCTTCTCTGCTTGGCTTCCCTGACTTTTCATTAAGAAGTTTACCTTCTGTGAAAATCAAAGACCAGCTTCATCCTTAGGAAGCAGATGTTAGGTTGTGTGTGTGAATTTAGAAATTTTTAAATACCAATTCAGGAACTGACCATCTCCTCCTTTGCTTGACACCTTTTGTGAAACCTAGTGAAAACAATGACAATGAAGTTTAAAAATGTATTGGTTGGTCATCAAAGTTATACAAACAGTGAACTTAGGCCAGTGCCAGGTTTTCTGAACAGTTCAGCTTATGTGTGTGTGTGTGGATATGTATGTGTATGTACACATGTCTGTCTCCATATTTAGCTGCTATGGAACCAAAGTGATGCCACAAGCTAGATTGTGACTTTATATAAAGAAGCTGCAGAAGCTGAGCAGTGCAGAACAAGAGAAACTCCTCTAGGCTAGGGACAGACATTCAAAAAGCCTGAGCCTGAATTGATTCAATCTTTGCAAGTTAGTCTACCTGACGTTACCAGCTACATGTTGAATCTGCCTTTGTCACAGCATGACCACAGCCAGCATGTGGTCTGCCAGCTAATACACAGATACCTCTCAGCAAGGCAGGGGGAGGGGGGGATTTCTACTTAGCAGGGAGTGGTGAGGGGGAGTGGGGGCAGCAGCCTGCAAGTCTCTGCTGGAGCTGAAGCCAGGGAGCACAGGGGAAGGGGCCAGCCCTGCTGTGAAGCAGAGAGCCCCTCCCAGCCCAGAGAGCATGCCAGGATGATAGGGAAGTCTGATTTATCTTAAACCAGCATGGAGTCTGGGACAGACATTGCATAAACCAGTTTGACCCAAATCAGTTAAGTCTGATACTACATTCAACCAGGCTTATCTCAAACTGGTTTCAGCCATTATCAAACTGGTTTATGCACACTGAAAATCTGTTCTGTTACAGGTTTAAACCAGTTTCTGATCACCTAAACCAGTTTGTGTGTAATTTCTGTCTGTAATTTCTGTAGTTTATCAAAATATTCATCAGGCCAAGATTCTTACTGTATTTTCCCCAATGTATTACAGGGAGCTATTTTCACTGGATGATGAGATCAGTATGATGCACTCACTTGTTCCTTTATTCATTCAAACTCTCATTCAATGGGAGATTTGCTTAAATAAGGACTTCTGGACTGAGCCATATATGAGGGAACAAAAGGACAATTACATCAAGACAAGACCAGCATGATGACAGACATTTAGATTGATCTTAGGTTCTACTGCACAGCTCCTAGCAGAGCAAGCTGATGAATCAATTGAAAAGTCTGTAGGTAAGTCAAAGATCAAAATTAGATTATATTTTTTCCCCTCATTGGGCTCATCCAGACATGTTTGCAGCACCACGTACCACTGCAAAGGTGCTTGAAGTGCTACATACTGCACAATTCAGCGTTCTCCATGCTGCAAGTGGGCAGCACTGGGGGGGGGGGTTCTGCAGGTATTTTGACCCCTGGATATCCAGCGGTCCAAAAAAACAATGGGAAAAAAAAACGGAGCAACACACGCTCAGCCAGCGCATGCTGTTAAAAAGTGGAGCCAGCCTGTGCAGAACCACACTCTGCTGCCAGCCAGGCTCTGCACGGCAAAATCACCATGGCTGCAGTCCTGGGAGGCCCCCAGGACCTCAGGTAAGACTGCTGGGGCCAGCACTGTGCTGGCCCCAGGCTACCCTACCCCACCCAGGGTAACTTGCCACACACCAAAGCTCACGTGGCATAGGTGCTGCAAGGTGCATCACCACTACTTGTCCCTGGGGAACCAAATGTCCATGCACATCTGGATGCACCCATTAAGTCTATGTAGTATAGAAAACAAGTGGATTTCTTACATAGTTAGGGTCAGGGGTTCCAGAGTTTGTTCTAGCTTTCCACCTTCAGGTACAACTAAGGTAAAGTATAAAGCAGAATCTAATGGCTACAGAGAAACTTGTGCTCAACCTCCTTAAACAGGAAATGAGAATTGGTTTTCTTCTCAATTAGTTTCATTGGGCTCTGATCTTATTTACTACCCAGTGGGGAGGAAAACTGTTAAAGAAACTGAAGGTGTCTTTGACCTTCATCTTCTTAGAAGGAAAGAGACTCTGCAGCTGTCTACTTCCCATTCCATCCTAATTTCCATGACACTGCACTGTTCATTTGGGAAACATGAAAAATAGGGTTGATTCAATTCCTCCGAGTTATTCTTGAAGAGTATTCTTGGACTCTTGGCAATATGCGAGGTGATTGAAATTCTGTGGTGCCAGTGTTTAAGTTACTGCAAACAGAAAGCTTCTGGCTGCAGTTCTGAATAAAGTACTGTATTCTAGCTGTATATACCACAGTCCAGTATTTATGCTATTATAAATATATTCACCTGTAATATCCATGTTAGGGATACCACTCTTTATATATGCTTAGAACTCATCTATGCATACCAGCATAGTGTTAGAGGTGAAATGTTAGCTATAGAAGCAAGGAAAGCCTGGTTGCTATAGCTGCATTGACTTAACTAAATTTTGTGTAAAATACCACTACCTTAGATGACATATTAGGGTCATCTAATGTGTTAAGACCCTTGATTCCTGGGCCTATTGAAGCCAATGGCGAAAGCTCCATTGACCTCAGTGGATACAGTAGACTACAGGGAGTTGAAAATGACTTATTACGGGGCAAAGAGCTGATCCAAGTGACAGGAAGAAAGAAACATTAGGAACCCTCAAAGGGTTCCCCTGCTTGCAAACTCATGCCCCAGATTGGGGCACAGCAGCATGAAGTGAAAAGGGATTTTCAGGCCATGCAATGAGCAAAAACGTGTCCTTCTCTATAAGGCATCACATATTGTGACAAGGTTTGGTCACACAAACAAATTGTGACAAGGTTTGGCAACTGGAGCATGACAGGGGGCAAGGACATTGGTTCACTAGCTATTTGTGGCACAGTAAAAAATTTTTATGATGGCGCACAGTCAACCTCTGTTTGCTCCCCAACACTGACTTTGCTGAATTGCTATGGTGTGGCTGGGATGTGACACTGGCCTAAAGTTCTACCCGTAAAGATGTGTAAATGAAAGAATATACATTACCACCCACTTGGAACGGTGTTCTTAGAAGCAAATATAATCAGGAATTAGGAATTGCATACAATGAAAGTTGAAGATGGATAGTCAAAAAAGATAAGATATGGTTTATTGGTGAGGACACTAAATTAGGCCTTGGGAAAAGTGTGTCCTTGCTCTGCCATAGATTACCTTTGTTAGCGATAACAGCACTCATCGCACAGGAGGGTTATGAGGTGCTCCAATCTCACCATAATGAGAAACCAATGGAGTATCTAAAGGTAATAGAGAAATGCCAGAGCATAGGTTTGCTATGCTGTCTGAACACAAATGGTTCATAAATCCTATGCATCTGAGATGGACAAGAGTCCATCAATCGCAGTTTAACCGCTATATTAAATTTCATCTCATCTTTCATTTCTATGTTTTTTTATTCTCTCTCAAAAACTGGTAGCCCACTCACTACATGATGTACTTAAAGCTATCGAGTAAGCTACAAGCACAACAAGATTATCTATCTGGAGGTAAAGGTGGCAGCAGTATATATTGAGGAGATTCATACCAATTTAAGGTTTGTAGGGCTTTAAACTTGTGTATTTGTTTTCCTTAGACTCAATTCTACAATGAGCATCTATCACCACACAGGGGTCCTTTTGGGATCAGGTTATTCATATTCATGAATAAGGAGGTGGTAGTACTGGCCCAACTCAGAGAGAAGGGATATTTTGCAAAAGCTATCCACATGGCATGACACCCAAGACTTCCCAACTGGCAATAGCTCAAGTTCTGTCTATCACACTGTTTCTTTAGGGCAGAAGAGAGCTTGAGTGATTGCTCTCTCCACTTAAGCTATTAAGTCAGCTTGTTGTAAACTGCCCAAAAAGCTCTACAATTAAAAAAACAAAGTGCTGTTGTCAAGCATCTGAGCTTGTGGCAAGTTGTCCCCCTTCAATGATTTGTGTGAAACTTTAAGGTTTCATCCTGATGTGAAAGCTTTCACACCTAACTTTGGAAAAGCTGCAAACAGACCAGAAGGTTGAGAGTTGAGCTGTTCCTCTGTATTCAAGATTGATCATGGTTTTCCTAGATAATTCAGCAGCAGATATCAGAAACAACAATTCTAGTTAAAATTACCACCATATTTCTGCTTTAAAAAAAACCTTTGACACATGTCACGTAGCCTGCTACAAAGAGTTTACAGCTTATATAACAGCGAACAACAGACCAATAATGTTGGGAAATGCTCTGCAAGCTTCCACACTTGTAACTCAGTCACGAGTCTGGATCTCCAAAACAGAGATTACCTAATAGCAAGGGGGAAAAAAAGCATAAATGCTAAATGGGGGCAAAACTTATTATAGTGGGGTGCATCTACATGGGCAATTATTGCAAAGCAATAAACTCCAGAGCAGCTCAAGCTAGAGTAAACTACTCCCGGGTGCAGTGTCTACAGATTTACTCAGGACACCAGCCATTTGAGTTGGGGCAGAGCAGACCCCCAGCTGGTTGGGTTGACTGGTCACAGTTATGCCTCCGGTTAGAGTCTACATATGCATTTCAGCTCAGTTAATTACTCCGCCAGAAGATAGTACTGTGGAGTTAGTTTACTGAGCACAAATACCACCGCACATATAGATGGTGACACTTTACTGTGGAGCTAATTAGTCTACTCTGCAGTAGAGCGCACATGTACATGCACCCAGGAGGTAATAATTTAACCCTGTATAGAACAGGAAGTTATTGGTTTTTCAGCTTTACTTATTGTGGGACAGGAGCAAGCAGATGAACCCATTACAAAAGTTTTAATGGACTGCAGTTATGTTTGCCTTCACTATTCTCAAACCAGCTTCTCTCATACCATGAATATTCAACTTTCAGCACTTTCCCTATGGAAGCAAAAAGGATAAGCACAGGTGTACATGTTTCCAGGCTATAGGTCTCTATCTACAATTTTCTCTGCTGTTTTGCTTGTGGGGGTCTTTACCAGCCCAGCCCCTAGCAATCCTTATCTACAACAGCCTTTATTAAATCAGTCTTCATTTAAAGGAGAGAGACAACAGATGTCTTGGAATAAAGATGGGACGTCCAATACATCTTCATACATGATGAAAACCACCTCTGAGCCAACCCCTCCAAAGACAGCAGAAGCCTGGCTCATTAACCCATTACACTAGCTAGGCTTTCACCACATTCACTATATAGTTAATATACTCATTTGACTAAAAGTGCACTAAGAGCTTTACCTTATGGGAATAAGGGCACTTCACTGTTCAGCCAAGCAAAATCTGACCTTGAAGGGTACAGGCAAGAATGAAAAGTTATGTAACCAGTGACAGCTAAAATTAAACAAACATGAAAGAGGCAGAAATAAGTCATACAGCAAAAGAAAAAAAATAGAAAAGACTTCACCCAAATTGGCATCTGAAAGTGGTAAAGCAAGCATGTCCTATCACAAAATGCCTCCAGGTAAGATTGCCTATTACAGAATGAGCATAAGCAAGTGTATATGAAATATGTATATATAGCAATAGGATTAATGATGATGCCTTAAAAAATAAGCTTACTGGAAGCATAAACAGAATATTTTGCTACCAAAACTTCATTCAGACAGATGTAAGTTGATATTAAAATACCAAGATTCATTCTTACATTAATAGGCTAAATAAATTTGCCATTATGCGTTGGGTATATTTGTTTGAATCTGATCTTGAGGGGCCAGAAGAGCAACAACGTGATTTGTAATCCATAACCATAAAAAGATACCATGATAATGGGAAAATAAATGTATTAGGGAATTTGGGGGGGGTTGCATTTTGTAAGTCAGCTGTTTTCTGAAGGAATAAAAAGGCCTGTTTACTATCATTGTGTTTTTAGAGCATTCGCCTGACTGGCCTTACTCATAAATAATTATGAAGCCTTGGGAACACCGAGTTTTGTTACAGCCAGCTGGTTTTATTTATGAGCAATTCAGGCAGCCAATCATGGTAAGCATGTTAATGCAAGTTTATTACTCATGAGGAAGGACTGGGGTCACTGGGAAAGCAAAGGGACAAGGTGTTATACCACCCAGGAACCAGAATTTATGAACCCCAGTGGCACATATTTTACTGTTGCCACCAGAAAGCAACATGGCATTTTGCATTACTTTGTCATTTCCAGATGAAACCTTTTAATATTTACATTTGTCCCCAACATCAAGCATTTAAGGGAAGGTGGTTGCTCTTTCCAAGGGAAATGAATTACACCACCAGGTGGACATCAAACAATGTCTTTGCCAGTCACACCTCAAGCGGTGAATCACAGCCTGGATGAATAAAATTAAAAGGAAAAAAAACAGACAATACAAAGGAAAGCAGCTGCTGCTCAGGTACAGTCCCCACTTTTCAAGCATAAGTTCTGATGCTCGTGTAAGCAGTGAAGCCTTTCTTAAACAACCACTCAAGGCTCTGACACAAAGGTTAATACATGGAGGCAAATCTAATAATAAAGCAGCACAGCACTTCGCTCGTTTGGAAAAGCTTTGGGGTTGTTTCTTAACAGAAAAGGTTGCCTAATAAAGATCTCTTCTGCTGAGAGATCTCATCTCTCAATAGATGAACATGGAGAGGACTGAGACGCACCAACCAGTTAATTAAAACTTTCCCAAAGTTAATGAGATTTCAGATCCATAGTTTTGCTCCAGTTCACTCGCTAACAGACAAGGCTGAGCACAAACATTAAGTCCTAAAAAAGAGGGCCTCATTGGTACAGGTCTTATCCAGGACCTTGACTCCATGACTAATTTCATCTCCATGAAGGAAACATTTGCATTAATTCCTGATAAAAGAAAACAGCACCTAAAATAATCAGTTCTCTGGATCTCAGCTCATATCCTATACTTCTTGATTACAATGATGGCTTTTAAAAGACATGCTGTCATTTGAATAAGAGATACATAATGGTCTTTAATTGATCATTTTTCCTTTTTAGCTTGCAGTTTTCCAAACTTAATCCGTCATAAGGGAGAAAGGAGAAAAATCACATGTATTTATACCTTCAGTATTAAGATGGCATAAAAAAAAAAGGATATTTCTTTGTTATAGTGTACCAAGTTTGCTTGTCCCTTCCCCCCCACAAAAAACTGACATTTCATATTGACAAGGCTTTCACTGTCTCTTCATAGTATGATTAGATATTACAGAGTATATTAGAATTCTTATTTAACTTAATAATTCACTATTTTGGATCTTAAAGGGAATGCCACGCCGAGAGACAATAAATGGGCAATGATAAGAAATCAATCACAACAAAAAGAAAATAAAAAGGAACCCTTGAGGATCACTGTAGAACATTTGGGGAAATTACCATAGCCAAATGAAAGAAAATAGAAAGGAAACTATCTAATATGTTTTCCAGTGTACCTGTTTTTGCCACAATATTGACAATCCCAAGAATAAGTTTCCATTTTAATAGCTCTCTCCAGTATTTTCTTGCTTTTGGAGGATTACATGTAAAGAAGGATCATTGTACCATGAAGGAATCAGGGAACAAAACTTGGCAACTACTGATGTGACACAAAGGCAGGAATCATTTTTTGCTGTTCCAGTGCAGAACAGTCCGAGGCGGACGAGTCAGTGCTGTAGCCTGAAGACTCTCGTCAGGTCAGGAAGCATGTTGTACCGTTCCCCACACTGCCCCCGCTGCTTCTGGGCTTCCTAGCAGCAGCTTTTTTATTTTTGTGGGGTGCAGCTAGAGTGAAAAACCACTCCAAAGAACTGTTAACTAACGTTTTATGCCATGTAATCATTGTATTAGAACAGGGGTCAGCAATTATTTCAGGTGGAGGGCCACTTATTGAGTTTTGGCAAGCTGTCAAGGGCTGCACGGGTAGCCCCACCCCCTGGTAGCCATCTTGGGACTGGAAGTCCCTCCCCCTAGCCCCCGACCTTTGCCACCAGAAGCCCCTCCCTTTGCCCCCAGAAATACTCCTTTCAGCAAGGGGTTTTGCCTTCTCAGAACCAGAAAAAAACATCAAATTATATTCTAAAAATCAAATATCTACAACATTCATTAATTTGATTTTTTAAAAATAGATGTAAATCGGGACAAGTGTTTGTGTAGCATACATACAGGTGATCACACAATATCTTAAATGAAGTCTTACTCTTGTATACTGTGGGGTCTGGGGGAGGGTATGGGGGTGTCTATTGGGGTGGATAGGTGTGGGGGGGTGTGGATATGTGGGGTGTGGGTCGGTATGGGGTTTGTGAGGGGGGAAGAGGCTGGGAGGCATGAGGGGGTGTGGGGGTCTGTGTATATAGCAGTGTGAGGAGGGGGTACATGTGTACGGTGGGGGGTGCTTGTGGGACTCCCCCTAGAAACACACGCACACTCTTCCTCTCCCTCCCTAACTGTACGTGCACACACACACACACACACACACTGTGCTTTGCTCACTAATTAGAGAGAATCCACTGATACCTCAGTTTGTTCTTTGAAGTCCAGGAGGACTTTACCTTGAACTCACTGCAACCTGCTTGGCTTCATATTCCTTCAAGTGTGCTAGTCTTTGAACTCATCTCATTACTGCAGACCATGTCACTGCAGGCTTAGGAGGTCCACCCTCTCACCACATTCATTGTATTCATTGTTTCAGTCTTCTGTTGGGACTGGATTCAACATTTCTAATGCAACAGGCTCTGGCTCCTTTCTCTGTGAAATGGTTTAATAGACTCAGACTTGTGAAGAGAAATGGTATGCACCTGGGAGAAGTTCATCTACTCTTTCTTCAGCCAGTCTAGTTGTTTCTACCTTGCTGTGCACAAGGATTTCTATTCCCTTCCTTCCAAGGAAGCAGCGGATGGGTCCAGGCAGTTTCTATTTCTCAGGGGCTAGAAGCTTCTGATTATCTTCTCTCCTCCTTCCTTCTTTAATGATCTTAATGAATGTAGTAAATAGTGTATGCCCTCCTGTGAAACAAGGTCTGATACTGCAAGTTGTACTGAACACACTGAATGTACAGCCCTAGGTGGAGACACTGATTGCAACTTTATTCAGTCACTTTGTTTGCAGGCAGAACATGCTCCTAATATGTCATTGAAGACTGTGGCTGAAATAGAGCCAAGATAAATTGACAAATTCAGTTATTCAAAATGGGATAATGGAAATCGTGGCCCTTAATTTCACGAGGTCTGTTTCTGCAGAAGTTTCTGAAGAGTCAGATACAATTATAGTAGATCAATCAGACGCCAGCAAGAAGTAAGTGGTTTTACACCAGCGATATGTAGATGTTAACATAAAATGTTCATGAAAAATTCATTGGATTGTACAATGTAGCTGGTACATCAGTGGAAGTAATTGACTAAGTAATTAAAAACTATATCATTTCATCTGAATCCAAGGTTCACCAATCGTTGTTGATACTGCCGTGCCAGGATCGTGCGTGCTTATACAGCAGGCTCAGTGTCAGATGCAGCAACCAGACTAAAATAGAAGAAATCACAAGCTTCATATATTCATTGCTATGAGTGTGCGTGAACTGGGCATGCCAGGATGCATAACAAATAAGACTATGCACCAGATACTCTTGAAACAGTTTACAAACCACAACATAAATTTTAAATCACTCAACTGAAATGCTCTATTCCAGGTCCTAAAATATGAAGCGTTAAGTATATTGCTAGTTATCTGGGCCCTCTGTCTAAGATGGACTCTCCATATAGGGGAATGGGCTTCAATTTCTGACACCTCCTCAGACCCTCACCTCACTTCAATCCACTCAATCTGATGGAAAATGTAACTTATTTTAGAACAAATCTACAAGAAAGTTTAATATAAGAATATCTGAACAACCAAGAGAGAAAAGCTCTCTAGAAAATGCACATAGGAATGGGTGACACTAACTACCCAAATTCAGCAAAGGACTTTCATAAACCCATCTAATTCAAAGTAATTTAATTTGACAATCTTCAGTATTCAGTGAAGATTGGAACATCAAGTCTGCAATAGTCTTCACAAATCATGAAAGTCTTGTAATTCAAACCCAACAGAAACGCAAGTTGGCTCAGGTGGATGGTTCTGATTTCAGACATTATTGACTGATTACTCAGCATCAGCTGCTGCAAGCCAACTGTCACTTTACAGAAAGATCACTGAAGTCAATTCAGAAATATCTCAGTTCAGTCAGCCCACTGAATGTCAGCTTTTTTCCAAAGTGGTGAAGTTGATAAAAATGACTCTGGTGGTACTTGCAACCAGTGCTGTAAGTGACAGTAGTTTAAGTGTTCTCTTTCATATTATAGCTTCAGTCTACAAAAGGGCAATTGTAGCTCAACCGACATATGTTTTTACACATAAGAAAGGGGAAAACTGATGACTCGCAGCTTACAGACACTGCAGAGGCTGTTTCAAAAAAAACTCTGGGCAAAGAAAGTTGTTTTGAAAGTTTTCAGCTTTTTTAAATTATTCTTTTTACTTGATGCTGTTAATAATGTTTCTGTAATGAGCAGTTTTGTACCACATCTACATTTGTCCAGTTTTAATAAAGGCAACACATGAGCTTCCTTTCCAAACTTAGTGTTTACTTGCATCTATTAATGCAGTTCCTAAAGCCCCTTGGGCTGGGTCCACATGAATAGCAATGTGCCTTTGCAGCAGCATAAACAGTAGCAGCACAAATTTGTGCCACTGCTTTGTGCTGCATTGCACGCCCCTTCTCATGTGCTTTGCAGCGGGACACATTGTACCACTGCTCCACATGCTGCAGGGGAGGCTGGCTGCAGCACAGGGTGCCTCAGCAGAGGCTAGCCACCCCGTGAGCTGAGATACCCTATGCCTTGGCCAGCTGGCAAGTGGAGACGGGGGAGCAGGCAGCCCAGGAGCCCTTGTGCAAAGGCACACTGCACCCCAGGCAGGTGGAGATTGGCTAGCTAGAGTTCAGGGTGCCTCAGTGTGGGGGCTCTACAACACATGGAGAGGGGGAAAGCAGTCCTGGAGCTGCCTGTTCCTCTGTCTCTGCATTTGTCCCGGCACCCGCCACTTTGGCATAGTATGCGCCATTTTTTTTTTCCCCAGGGTTGTTCTTGCTATCAAACAATCCTAGGAGCCAATTTTGCCCCTGCGCTGCAAATCAGCAGTGCTATGCACTGATTAATGTGCAACTCATGTGGTTTGTAGCACTGCAAAGAGGTTTGCAGCACCACAAACCACACATGCCTGCACATCTAGAACCCACCTGGAAGTCTATATGCAAGACCCAGCTACTAAGAAGTCCTCACTTTGAAGGAGGTTCTAGCAGATGTGACAGGATGCAGACTTAAAACTGTAACTGAAGGTCCGGCAGTTGGTTTCCACAGAGGAAATGGGTCTCAATTTCTATTGGCAAAATGTTAGTGTGCAGGCTGTTTAACTGCAATTAAAAGACCTCCTCCCCACTCTCTCCCTCTAAATAACTAGTATCCCAAACTAGAAGCCAGGTATTAACAGGAAAGAACAACATACCCTCAGAGACATATCAATTTGTGTTATGTGGATGGCACTCAGAATACAGGCAGTCCTTGACTTAAGACATTTCGAGTTACAATGAATGGCACTTATGACATTTATAATTTGACACCCTGTTTCAGCTTTCTGACGTCAGTTTTGACTTTATGACGCTTAATCCGACGCCACTCCATGCCTGCGAACAAGTTCAAACTTCCTTGGACACTTTCTTTAAGAAAGCAGACGAAACCCCAGAAAAACCTGCAGCCAAGACCCCTGGGAAGACTCCAGTCAAGAGCCCTTCAAAAAGTCCCGCAAAGTCACCTCAAAGAAGTCCTTCCAAATCAATACGATTGCTATTTACAATAGAAATACATTAATGTAGCTATATTGCTCATCTATAATTGATCAAGTACACATTCTGGGTTATTTTTGGTGAAAATAAGGTATTGGGCCTTTGTTCAAGGAACCATTTATAACATCGTTCCTATGGGAAAATCAGTTCTGAGTTACAATGGTTCAACTTAAGATGTGGTTTTCAGGGACCAATTGTGTCATAAGTCTGAAGACCGCCTGTAGTTTTCCAGTAAAACACAAAAACAAAAAACTAAACAAAAAAAACCCAACATACTAAAGCTTTCAAAGAGCAAAACCTTAAAAACCAAATGTCAATTATTGTTGCTTCCTGTCAGTTACCCAAAGGCTACTGTTAGTTGTCTTGTACAAGCTTCCCATGACAGCTTCATCCACGGTGACACCATAAGTGCAAGCAAACTACCATTATGTTACTGCAGTTCACAGGAGAAGGCAAAGAGGGTATAAGCATAGTGCTGTGCAGAGCTTGTAGAAGGCAAAGTCCACTGAGCTGTGTGATGTATTTTAGCATTCATAATGCAGATGCCCACACCACCAAACCAATGGATGATAATTGGCCCTTTTGTTGACAGTCTGAGCACAAAGGTCAGGGATTGAATGGGCCAAGGAGTTTGAATGATCCTTTTACAGCTGGAAGCAACCCATGTAGGTCAGAGGTGGAGAGCACTGGCAGGGTAATCTGGCATGCAGGAAGCTTGCACTGCTGCTACTCATGCTGTACCCTTTATGTGGATAGACAGAGGTCTCCAGTCCAGCCAAGCTAGCACTATTCAGTTGCAATTTTAATTTTAAATGTAATTGTAATCATTAATTAGGGAGGGAGGGGGGAAAGAAGAGGAAGGGAGAGAAAATGAAAGCATGATGCACAAACCTAGCCGGCACTGGACAAAAATCAGGAAGATATGTTTTCTAGTATTAGGAGAAAAACACATTAAAGCATCTACCTAGTGTATTAAGGCTAAAATGGGATATATATCCACCAAACTTTGGATGGACTCTTCCTTCAAGTTCACTCATAATATCCCAAACAAGACCCTGCTCAGATACCCTCACAACAATATGGATAATATTATTCCTTAGTTTTCTTTGATCTCCCACTGACATGAAGCATCAATTACTGATGAGCTTTACTGAGATACACTGGCTTGAATCACACCTTCACCTAAGCCCCTTCTAGATCCAGGATCTATCTTTATCCCCCATCCCACTTAGACCTACCACCCAAGGCTGCAATACATAGGCACCAAAGACATGAGGGTTATACGTCTTGTTCGTTTGTCAATGTGCTCTTCAAATCTTCCTTCTCAAGTTATGATACAGGTTTCTCTTTACGAACTGCCTGTAATTTTTAATTTGTCTTAGTACCTTGCTTTTTTCCCCTTCCCAACACAATCTGACATCTGACAAAATTCAGCAGCTAGAGCTCTAATGGGCTACATGCCTCTTGCTGTTTGGAATAGTGATTAAAAGAACAATGCTTTTCAGCATTACATCCTGCATGACTGAGTTTCTATTTATCTCTCACAGAACACAGGTGATTTAGGCAGGTTTGCTTTTAGTTTTAGGTTAATGTAAAATCACAGGAGGATTGAGCTAAAATGACCTAACAGCTACTTAGGCTGGTAAATGCTCCGTTCTGCTCTGGCAGAATAATTAATACATCTTTTCATTAGGCTCTTTCATCCTAAATGTTGGGGGCGTAATTTTTACTCCTTTTTGAATTAACCACTTCACTGCCTTCTGAGGCATAGCATACAGGTTAAGAAAAGCAGTAGCATCAGTGCAGCCTTTCACTTACTCAAGGTTTTACCTTATTCTGTACAAGCCAGCAACATGTTCATTCATAAGAAACTGGCAGTGGGGATGGTACAATCAGAGCTACATCCCTAGAAGTTTTCCTGCTCCAAGGCAAAATGCCAAGTGGCCCAACATGGGACAGCACGTGTCAGGATTTTGGAACACCAAAGTCTATGGGAGTTCCAACGTATGAAAGTCAGGACTTACATGGCTTTGGAACAAATTGAAGGTTGAAGGGGTTTTCCTACATTACCTCCATAACATGCACCAGAGCACCACCATCAAGCACACAATTCACTCCCATTCCATGCATACCAAATCCTAGAAATGGATCCCAGAGTGACCCAGGGCTCACACCATTAAGCATGCCCAAGAGAGAGTGTAAGAACTGGACATGTGCTCAGGCCTGCTCTAAGGTGGGGACAATGCCTCATTTCTGGGATTAGATGCACACAAACTGGGATTTCATAGTGGCACTTCTGAGCATGACAAAGAAGTAGTATGGACCTGAATATTAGGCATTTTTCACAAGTGGTCTTTAACAACTATGTGCACCTTACACTAGCCCAGTTTAGAAATTCTGTTGAAGTTCAGAAGTGTCTTTCCATGGACTTCCATTAGATCAGGCCCATTTTGCATTCTCATTTTTAGACACTTAAGGCAAAAATTTTCAAAAGTGGCTGAGTTACTTAAGCACAAAAGTCCCACCGACTTTCAGTGAGATATGGGACCCTAATTATCCAAGTCACTTTTGAAAATAGCACTTGAATGATTTTGAAGATGTTATTGTTAATGCATCAGTCTTTGAAGTGCCAGAATCACTGACTTCTGTCATAATTATAGGTGGCCAACAAGCAATGAAAAATAACTCAGGGTGGACATCCAAGAATTGAGGTGGTCAAAGTTAGAAGCCAATTTTGAAAATATTGAACTACAGCTTCAGCTCAGCCGCATTACCAACTGAGGAAAAAACAGCTAAATCGCTATACAATGGGTACTTGTACACGTGACAAAATTGGCCTTTTAAGCAGTTTAGTTGCCCTTTTTTACCGGTTTAATTCCATCACAGTTTACATTTGTGGCGGCATATTATGTTTCCATTTCATCACATTGTACACGTGTGGAGGTGTATTTCTATTTAAATGACTTTGTTACATAGCAAAGTAAAACACGTCTGACGTATTTTAGTTTGTTACGTAACAAATTTTCACCAGAGCGCCCCAAGAGATGAAAAGGTCGAACGGTTATAAACTACTGCAAGACTGTTTCAGGCTGGACATAAGGAAGAATTTCTTTACTGTCCGAGCCCCCAAGGCCTGGAATAGCCTGCCACCAGAGGTGGTTCAAGCACCTACATCGAACACATTCAAGAAAAAATTGGATGCTTATCTTGCTGGGATCCTATGACCCCAGCTGACTTCCTGCCCTTCGGACGGAGGGCTGGACTCGATGATCTTCCGAGGTCCCTTCCAGCCCTAATGTCTATGAAATTGCAGCGATACATCCGGAGAAGGCTGTGCGGATGGTGCGCAGGGTGCTGGAAGCCCAGATGTGCTCAGGGAAACTCGGGCTTGGTGGGTTTCCAGTGCCCGTGCACCATCCCTCTTGCCTTCTCTGGCTGCCAGCACACCCAGCTGCCCTCCTGCCACCTTCCTGCACTGCCCCAGGGACAAGCCAGCCCAGGAAAGCAGCAGAAACAGTGCATGGGGTGCTGGAAGCCTGCCAAGCCTGAGCTTCCCAGAGCATGTCTGGGCTTCCAGCACCCTGTGCACCATTGCATCAGGCCAAACGCTGCCTGTTACCTGGGCCAGCCCCTGCCCACTAGCACCCCACCTGGGTGGCCCCAGAGGGCACTGCCACTGTAGTGGGAAGCACCAGGAACCCCTGCAGCTCACGGGCTGTGCGACCTGATGGCAGCTTGTGCAGGCAGGCTCCACCGAGGGGGGGGGAAAAAAAAAAAAAAAAAAGTGGGGGGGGGCCCACTACCCCCCACCCCTTCCCCACCCGGCAGACCCTGCCTGCCTCTCTTGCAGCTGGGGGGATGAGCTTTGGGTGGGCCCTGAGCTGTGGAGGGCCCCCAAGTCCTTCCCTCCACAGCAACAGCAACCCCCAGGCAGCACCCACCTGCTAGCAGTCCACCCAGGCAGCCCTGGGGGGTGCCACAGAGGGAAGGACCAGGGTCCCCCATAGTTTAGGGGCTGCTCAGCCTACCGACAGTTAACCCCCCAGCCGTGGGAGACACAGGCAAGCACCAGGAAAAGGGCGAGGGGGGGAAAAGGATCAGGCCAGCCCCCTTGACAC
>NW_005842293.1:1054525-1059835 GCF_000455745.1 Alligator sinensis | reverse complement strand
CCTGGGTGGGGTGTCGGTGGGGGATGCCGGGGGGGGGAACTGCTGGCCTTGGAGGAAAGGACTGCTCCTCCCCACACCCAGCTCAGGGCCTGCCAACAGCTCACCTCCTGGCTGCAGGAGAGGCGGGCAGCCTCTGGGGGGGGAAAAAGGATTGGGCCCCTCGTTGCCTTTTTGTATTTTTTCTGGTGGAGCCTGCACACAGCTGGGGTGGGGGGGCGGCGGGGGGCATAAGCTGCCAGCAGGCCATCCCTGTTCTGTAACAGGGACAGAAGTCACCACTTCAATTTAGGGAGAACTAAACCCCCGTCACGTGTACAAGTGGCCAATAATTTTAAAACCTAGAAAGGTTTCAGCTTGATTAAGAGAAAAAAAAAACCCATGTGTTTTATTTTCTGAACAAAAAAAACCCAGAATCGATTTGAAAGAAATCTCTCTGATGCATTACAGTTAAAGTTAGATTATTTCCAAACTCTGCAGTAAAATGTCATTAAAGGTCAGCTGGTTTGTAAAAATCTCCAAGCTGCTACAATTTAAATTTACCTTGTTATCCAGAATTTATGCATAGTTGCAGTTCAAAGGTAAAACTCGCTGGGTAATCTGGTGAGTTGATGTAAATCGTGAATAACTCCACATGAAGTGAAAACAGTAATTTGGGTTTTATACCAGTGTCATTGAATCCAAAGCTTACATGGCTCAAAATAGTTTTTTCCCCACCAAGCAGGTAGCATATGGATGGAGGGGACATGATTTCTGCTAAAACAGTTGAAAATGTGCTCATCAGCAAAGAACCAATGTGAAGTCTGTAACCTGGCCATAATCCCAAACCCTAGAACTAAGTTTTTACTGACACACTTAAAAGGCCTATTTCCCTTCCCATTTCTTATAGTATGGCATCATAAATTCCAGTGTTTATTCCTTGCATTTTATTATCCTGAAAGGAATTATAATGGGGACAGCCAAGATTACTGGGTGGAAGCTTCAATAAAATAATGCTCACTTAGGCCCCACTTCTTTAATTGACTGTTGGCAGGCACATTGCTCCCCTTGCCAAAAACCTCATCAGCTTCAGCTACTGCACAAACTCATCGGCTAGTAGACCCATATTTGGTAGTAGTAATAGCATACTGTGGTCTACTAATCCTAGTAATGCCCATCAGATAGTCTCCGCTGATGGAATGGAAAAAGCATTTTGGGATCACATTCAAGAGAATGCAGTTAAATTATTTCTGAAGCATGAATCTATAATACGGCCTATAGTATACAATGGAACCTACCAGGCAAACTCTGCCATATAGATCTACACTGAGGAACAAATTCAGGGGCTCAATCTCTAGGCAGCCAGCGAACCAGAATATCTTTTTCAGTGCAGAGGCAGAGTCATTCCAGAACTTGGAGAAAGCCTTTTTTCCTCAAACCCCTCAGTGCTGTGTAAACTAAAAGGCAAGTTTATGAGAAGCAAACTGAATTCATGTAACATGACTGAACACTACCCCACCCCAGTTTCTGAAAGCAGTGGTTAGCAAGTGGTAGGGTGCTCTCAGGAGTAGCCGAGGTAAACTGCTTCAGACGCAGTACTGCACGTCGTGAGAAAGCCTTTTAGTTCTGGTAAATTTGCTTCAACCAACATGCTTAAAAAAGGGAAAATATATGCTTTTTGACAGGTAAAAAAAAAGTGCCTAAATGATCCCAGCCAATATCTAAAACCTCAGAACCAGATGGAGGTTTCTACCAGAATATGCATTAGACACGCAGGCATTTCTACCTCTAACAGGTCCAACACTGAAAAAAGTAGAGTAAAGGCATTTTGCCAATGTAAGAATGTGTTGCAACATAGCAGGGATGAAGAGGGGAATATGGATTGTCTAAATGTTTTGCATTTAGTAGCTATTAGACCGACTGGAGAATAACATGGTAGAGATTGTCCCTATCTTTATAAAGAACCTATAAGGAAACAGAGGTCTGTGGGAGCAGCAGATAAGCTGCAGAATTGGGGCCCAGTACTAGTCAGAGTTAACCCCGGGTTAAGATAAAAACCCAGACTTTGAAATACTAAAAACTTCGACCAACTCTGAAAGCTAGGTAAGTATTCTGGCATTCCTCTAGGACGTTGTTAACAAACCCAGTCCCCCAGGTAGTGGAATCTGTCTGGGCTTTGACTACATTAGTGGAAGAGCACAGAGGAAGCAAGAGAGAAGGAGCTTTTGGGACCATGCAGTGCTTCAAGCCTGCTGCTGTGTGGTAGAGGAGGAGAATCTGGAGGGATGAATGAGAAGATACCTTCTGTAGCAGTAAGATGTTTTCCTGCCTAAGCCAATATGTGGATGAGCCACGGTGACCCTGGGAATTTCCACGCCAGTTTTGAAGAAGTGGCCAACCAACTGCAGTGGCTCCATGAGGGGTCCAATAACTGAAGAGAAGCAGTGTCACTACTAAAAAGGAAGGAAGGCAATGCTCTGGTGCATATACTAAGGGCAAGAGGGACATGTAGGAGCAGGCTGCTGCTCTGTGAACCTCCAAATGAATTAGCCAACAGCACCATCCAGAGACGGCTACACTGACTCCCACTTAGGAAGCAGATTGCTAGGAGCAGCACAGGACGCCGGAGGATGACACTCTGGAGGTGGCAAGTTCCAGGGCTGTGCGAAATGGCACCGTTCTGTTTCACCTCGAGTTTCGAGGTTTTGAAAGAACAGCGTTTTGTTTCGAAATTCATTTCAATTCGAAACAGCTGTTCCGTTTTGCTTCGTCGAAACAGTGAGGTTATTTTGACATTTGGCCCATTAGCTATAATGGGGAAGCTCAAAACAGCCTCTCTCATCTGACAGGCAGATTGGGGCTGCGGGGCCCGATCTGCCTGCCAGATGAGGGAGGGAAGCCGGTGCTGCTGCCTGGGACTGGGGAAGGGAACTGAGCCCGCAGTAGATCGGGCTGGGGAGGGGAACTGAGCGATCAGGCTCAGTTCCCTTCCCCTGCGCTGTGATCAGCTTCCCACAGCTAGGCGGCAGGAGATGGGGAGAGCCAGGGCTGCCCTCCCAGCTGCTGCTGGGAGGGCAGCCCTGGTAGTCCCCCGTCTCCCACCACCTTGCTGCTGGCTGCTTCGAAATCCGAAAACATTTCAGCTAGCCTCGTTTTGTTTCGAGGCTGTTTCAAAGCCCTTCGTTTCAGTTCAATTTCACTGTTTTGAGCTCAAAATGAGTCGAAACAGTGTTGAATCAAAACAGCCAGTGAAATTTCGCACAGCCCTAGTAAGTTCACTGTGTAGACAGCTGGTAAAAGTACTGACCTGAAGCAATCCAGTCTAATAAAGTTCCTTTACCATGGAGTGATTGTGCCTAGACTCCAAGAGAGTCTAAAGAAAGGACTCAGGATACTAATTTAGGGTCAGTAATAGCGGGTTTTTTGTCTGTGGGGAAATGCCAGAGGTGTAACAATGCAGCTGGGTGCCTTGCGCAGCAGCAACACATGGGCGCAGCAGTAATTTTGGGCTGCTGCCATGCCATCATCATGATCAAATCATGCAGCTACAGTGGCAATAGTTTTTTTTACCCACATACTCCCCTACCAAAGTCAGCACCTGAGATGCTTGCCCCAGTTGCCTGCTCAAATTATGCTACTGGGAAATGCAACAGAGAGAATTTTTTTCCTTCAACTGCATTGATGTGGATGTATAAGAAAAAGAAGGACAACTCATCCAGGAGAGCAATGGAAAAAGCGTTAAAGCCGATGCTAGAGAATGCCAAGAAAACCTTGGAGCAGCAGGCTAATCAAGTTGGGAAAGGAACTAGAAGCTAAAGCCAGTGCACACTGGGTGCTGGTTATAATGCAGTGGAACAACATGTTCTAGACGAAATGGCTAGGATACCGAGAAAACTTATCCAAGACAAAAGGAATGTGTGTCGGGGTGGTAAACCTCAGAACTAAATTATCAGGAGCACTACATCAATACTGAGGAGTTGATTGACATGTCAGCTCTTGAAGAAGGACAGCTAGATTTCTGGCAAAGAAGGGGGTATTCTGTCACAAATACTGAAGTCATGAGCAAAATAAGTGCCCAATAACTACCCAGGGGATCTGAACAGTAATAAACTGGAGAGAGTTGAATGGCTGCTGATAAGAACTAGACTGAAGTCTTCATGGGACAAATGCAAGATGAGTAAGAACCTACCTAGCAGAGCCGTAAATGCATATTTTTCTCATGAGTACATGGTAGCACCGCACATAAAGTAGGAGCAGGAGTACAAGCAAGGGCAGCAGTTGACCTGCCCCAGAATTGAGGAGGAAACCAAGAAACAAGCACTTGCCATTGCAGAAAGAGCCGACAAAATGCCAGACTGAAGCCCTGCTACAGAAAGAGCCTAAAACCAATATGTGGATTAACAGCCAATCTGAGAAAGATAAAGAGTTTGAGAGCCTAGAGGCTGAAGTAGTTACCTTGTAAAAAAGTGCTAGAGGCACACAAGAAAAAGAGAGGGAGGCTGCTAGAAAAGAAAGATTAGTTGTACAGCAGATACACCAGCAGGAAGAAAAGACTTGCCTTCCTGTGGCAGCAAAAGAACAGAAATCTAGGGACGGAGAAATCGAAAAAAAAATAAAAATAGAAAATATGACAACAAAAGCCTCATGCTGGTGAGAGAGCCAGAAGTTGCAATGCCAGGCCTTGGAAGCCAGGGCAGTAATGACTCAAATTAGCATGGGTACAGGAAGAACAGAAAAGGGACCTGCTAAGTGGGTTACTCAAAGCTACAGGGAAAAGGATGAAAAAAATGCCATCTTCATCTGAAAGGGTTAATTTCCTTGCATATGTACCCGAGAAGGGGCCTCTTCAAGCGATAACCTTAACTCAGATTAAATCAGAGTAGAAGGCAAGATACTGATCCTGTCAACTGCATCAGAAGTAGCTAAAGGACTACAATGCAAGTTATGTAGCATGTTATAAAGATGGTAGAGGACTTCAGGAATCATTGCTGGCTATCAGGATAATAGGAAACCCTCTACAGACCACCTAATTGTCAGAAGCACCCTAGGGAAGGGAAAGGAATAATATGTAGCTGTGTGTCTGCATGTGATTAGATGGTTCAAAGAAGAATGTATGTTCTTAGGAGAGCTTTGTGTTGGACCGACCAGCCAACTGACAGTGAATATAGGCGATTTGCCTTCTTTTTGGTTTCTTTTACTCACTGGCAAATGGTTAGCAGTAGGACTGGATAAGTGTCCCAGGAAGTTACAACAACCATGTGTGACAGAGAAATGTAAGTAATGGTCACTTCATATCTTACTGACAAGGATGAAGATATTGCTAAAGATCTGATA
>NW_005842293.1:1043758-1054494 GCF_000455745.1 Alligator sinensis | reverse complement strand
TCCCTGCTGATCAAGAATAAACTGTAAGTTGAGGCAATGGCAGAGCTAGTAACAGAAGTTGGATCTTCTGCTTCCTAGCCTAAGCCTGGGTCACCCTGCACCTCAATATTTCACCCATTTAAATAAATAAAAGCACTCATGAAAAGTGCTTTTCCAAATACTATTACTTTTCTATTGGGCACACTGTCCAGCAAATATTTTTATCTGCCTTGCAGTATGCAAGCATTCCATAGTCTTCATTAGGCAGAATAAAAGCAAGCCCTTACCCTGCAAACTGTTCTGTTTCTTAATCCTCACTATAGAGAAACACCATCAAAATCTTGGACTGCATGAGGCCAACAGTAGCATCTTGACCATCTGTAAATCTCTAGGGAGGAGGACAATTTGCAAACAAAGATATATCATCTTATACCATATGGCTCCCACTCCAACCCCCAAAATGATAGCCCTACGCCTCTGCTTGATATGTAATGCAATTAGAAAAAGTTTCTACAGAGCATGGGAGCGGCCGCTATTATGTATGCTGTTCAGCATCCTGCCTATCTTGAACGTGCATGTGGTTAGTGCTTGAGAAATGTTAAGCTGTCAGTGTGATGAAGTTTTTATGAAGCTGTCCAATTCATCAGTAAAACTTTTGTCTGTGTGCAGCTCTCTCGTTCTCCCACGCCTTAGTGCCTCCTCCAACCACCGTGATTGAAAGTAAAGCTTTTTATCACAGCTTGGCCAGGAGAACCGTAAACACAGTTATTAAAACCTGTGCATACCCTAATTGCTCTATAATAAAGGCAAACCCATGTTACCACACAAATAGCTGTTTATATACTGCCATATAGTACAGTTGCACTCTGCCCATAATTCCAAAAAGGTTATATCCAGACAATGAGCCTGCAGGTGAAAGTCTCCATAGTTGATAAGAAAATGCAGGAAGCACAGTAGGTAATTGCTATATCATTTCCAATCAGTACAATTCCATTTCATAATATATTGTTCACGCAGCTCCCTCAGAACATTACAGGTAGTGTAGAAACAGATATGTTGTAAAATGTTAGAATCCGCCAGCATGAGAGCAGGTGGGGACAGCCATCAAGATGTGAGATGTTGATAATAGCCTATGCCATTGTGGGAAACAGGCTGGCAATTTATTGATTGCTAGCAGAGTAGAAAAGGTGAGGTCTGGATTCTGTTTAAAAAAAACTTCCAAAAAGTCATAGCACCAAATGGGGTTCAAAGAACGGATTATTGCCAGAGGGGAAGATGGGAACATTCGCAGAAGAGCAATGGATGGTGGTGTAAAAAGGACAAGTCAAATGACACAAGCAGATGGGGCGTAAGAATGCCAATTGGAAAATATCTGTCTCAATATAGTGTCTGACTATTGCTTGGTACTCACTCAGCAGGCTTAATAAAATCATCACTTCCTCTCCCCACCTGATTTTGGTTTAGCCATGAGGAAAAAAACCTGATGCTGGCAAGAATATTCTGATACAGCATCACCACCACCATTGACATTTGCTTGTATACCAAGACATCTCTCTCCTGGGTTATTTTCAGTGACTGAAATTTTCCCATGGGGGTAGGAGAAGAAACCCCAAAACTTTCTCACAAAGTTCTTCTTCTCCCGTCTCTGCACCGCGTTTGACCATTTTGTTACACATGCTTGTGCTCGCTTGTACTTTGCGAAGCCTTTCATTGTACACGTGCCTTCAAGCAACAGGTATTGCAGCAAGTATTGCATGGCCTGAGGCTCTGTGCTGCAGTCACAGGTGGTTGAACCAATGGCATAGCCCCACTTCTGCATTAGTTCCTTGGAGCATCCATCTCAGATATGTAGCCCATGGAGACATCGCCACCTTTGCTGTGGTTCATCAGCCCCTGGTGGTAAGGACTTGGCTGCTGGAATGTCCATTTTTCCAATGTCAAGTATTTTCTTCAGCCTCTTGTTCCACATCTGTAGTCATGCCTCCTTGCGTGTGGCATCATGAGGTTGGGTGCTGGTAAGAAAGCTCCTGTGTGATTTCAGACATGTGTGCGCTGCAGGATGGTTGTACAGTGGGTGTCTCACATCTTCAGTTTGTCTCAATCTTTCTATCCTGCTAGCCACTGCTCTTCTGTCAGGCGGAGCGATGCCAGGCAGCAGGTACACACCGTTTAGGTTGGTAGGCTTCAGTGATGCACCAGCAGCTACCATTCAGGATGGAGTCAGGGCCCTTAGCACGTACAGATCTCTCCCATACAAGGCGCGCACACTCTCAGAGAAGCCGAGATGCAGAGCAGTGGTTCTGATGGCTGAAGGGCTAGCTCCCCGTTTTGAGTCAATGAACTTGTATAAAATGTTGTTATGAGTGCTCACAACGTTGTTCCTTGGAAAAGGTTGCTTTGAGAACCCCCCGCCGCCTTTTTTTTTTTCAAAAATCAGATAAATTTTGATAAAATGTAATTTAAAAATTGTTAAAATGGAATGCTCCAACATGTTCAGAAACAGGCATCTGTTTTCTGACCGACTCCAATTGCTCCAATTGCACCTAATATCTTCTTTGCTCCACTTTCTTTATTATTTGGTACCCCTTCTCATTGTCATGTATAAAATTAAGCCCCATTTCTGAGAACTGACTGATGTTAACAAAGTGTTGCAGAATGCTATTGTAAAACTTTCGATCTTAAGTGCCTTGTTCTTTGGAGGGGGAAGCTTTCAGGTGTTTGTACCCAAAAGCTTGCAAAGAACAATTTTTCCAACTATTTAGTTGGCCTAATAAAAGATATCACATCTACCCAAAGAACGTTGTCTGCTTAGGTATCACATGGCCATTTGCTACTTTTGAATGAAAGAAAAAACAGTTGTAAAGGACATGACCATCAGAATTTGGGTCTCAATCCTGCTCCAAGGTATACAGGCAGACTGCTATGCCTGCAAGCTGTCCCAAGGACTTCATAAAAATCTATTCAAGCCCATTATATAATGGAAAGTTTATGTTTGGTCATACCTTTGCATGCACACATACACACGCACACACACAAAACTTTTAGCTAGGGACCTCTTACATTGGTCCTTATATTAGCCCATCCTAAATCTAAAGAGCATTTTCAACAGGCTACTTGCATGAGTTCAAATTCATTAGATATATAAAACCTACTTTCCACACTGTGAGAGGAACAAGTCAAAAGTAGTCACGTTATATACCTGTCATTAACTGTGCAATGGTGCAGTGTTACTGTGGTCAATGAAATTCAGTGAGTTGATCAGAACAGGGAGCAAAGGGGCTCAGAGGGTCATTCTTTCTAAGGGATAGCTCCTTGAGAGTGAAACAAAGAAATTTTTACCTTGCATATATTCTTCGATTGTGGACCTCAAGCATACTCTACAATTGCATGCTTAATAGGATTCTGAATGATCACCTGCTACCATTGAAAATAACCCCTAGATCACAGGCTTTCTTTGACAAAGCCCTGTCCTTATAGGATAAGCTATGACTGTCCGTCATTAACTAGGTGAGGAAAATGGAAGCTGGGAGAACCATTATTTAATTAATGATATGGCCCCTCAATTAAAATAATATTTAAAAAGTGGAATAATCTTCCAATAAAAAAAAATATGTAATCATTACAAAGTGATTAGAATGCTTTCTAAAAGACTAAGATAAAGAGTTAATTACCCTGTAAATCAGCAACAAGCGCAAAACCATTGGAGGATGAGATAACAGACAAAAGACTTTATGTCCACTTTGCTGGTTCTACACAGAATTTGCTCCTTATCCTAGGCAGAATAAAAATGAATGATTTAAAATCTAATCCGCCAGAAGAGCTAAGTCATTCTTGCATCGTGTAGCTTAATGAGCAGAAGAGAGCACTTCCAAGAAGTGAATGCAGTTATTTAGGAGCAATGCTACTTAAAACAGGGCACTCTGGGTAGAACAAAATGGAGCTAAAGGTGGCTCTCAAAACAAGAGCTCAGGAGTTGCCAGCCTGTTGCCACTGCCAGGTCCTCCCAGTCCAGAATTTGTGGTGAATGTGAAATGCCTGAGGATGCTATCAAGTGTCCTGTGGTTGGCAGATATAGGATAAAATCTATACTGGGATTCCATATTTCCCAGTTCAAATCCTTGTAACCCCTGTACACTAGCAAATATGAACAGTGATGATTTGAAGCAGCAAGTCCTTTTTTCACCCAGGAGAATCAAGGAACTTATTTCTGTTCCAACACACAGAAAAGTATATCTGTTTGCATCACATGAGCTACCCTAGATTAATACTGGTACAAGAGCTCAGACTAGCCCTAAACTCATCATGCTGTACCTACCCAGCAACATCTCTGCCTCTCAACATGGCCAAAGACTCAGTGACCCTGTTGGCACTACTTGTTTGAACTGAAGTCTGAAAACATTATTACATACTTCTTATATGCTCTGGTAGTGTTGGAGTGGTGGTGTAGCTGTGATGGTCCAAGAATTATGTAAGGCAAATATTTTTGTGGGTGATAGCTTCTATTTTTATTTTATTTTATATTTTTTATGTTTATCTTCTATCACTTGCTCCAATAAAATACATCACCCACTGTGATAGGCTCAGGGAATCCACCCGGAGTCTGATGCCCCCTGGTGGTCAGACCAGCTTGCCCATGTTCCCTGGGCTCCTCCACCTCCTATCTCTCGCCTGCCACAATTTGATCTTTAGGTCTTAAACCTGAGAAGGCTGCCTCCAAAGGCTGGGTAGCCTCTTCCTAGGTGCTTTTCCTTGAGGTACAATCCTCCAGGCTTCTCTGCCTCAAACTCTATGGGTTGGGCTTCCCCTTTAAGACAACCCTAGGGGCATCCACTGCACCCAGTTGCACCTTAGGGGCAATAACTGACATCCAGCATCCCCCATAGTTATGGCCATGCCTTGCAGATGTCAGTCAGTGTTTAGTGCAGGGGGCCTTGGCCCCCATGTGCACTCAGCTCCACAAGCCTGGGACCTTTGTTGTGGCTTCCACCTTCCTGACTTCAGCCCTTTTCTCTAGCTGGGCCCCCTAGCCCAAGGTCCAGTATCCTGGATCTCAGCTTCTGGGCCCCAGCCCTTGCTTCTTACTCTGGGCCAGTCCAGCGACCCCAAGCTAGGCTGCCCTTCTCCCTCTGTCCTCTGCTCTTTTATCACAAGTAGGGCTGCTTGTCTCTCCAGCCCTCAGCCCTCTGGTCCCTGACCCCGGACTAGGCTACCTAATGCTGAGTGCCCTAGCAGACATACCTTCATGGCCTTTATGCCTCCCCTGTAGCCTTCAGTGTTAAACAAATATACACATCAAGTCCCCTGTTCCTCAAAGCTTGCTCTGGGATGTACTGAGGTCCCTTCCTACCTACTGGCCCCTTGAGCCTGCCTTAATGCTCAAAGGTGTCCCCCCCAAGGTCATATTGGTTCAGCATCCCTAGCACCTTCCAAGCATAGCCCTTATTCCTAAACTCTATCATACTACAGCCATTGGGCTTTCCTTCCACATTCCTGAAGAGTTTTACAAGTCTAACTCTCCCAATTTCCTTTCTTGCCAGTCTTTGTACAGTCCATTTGCTCATGTTGTCTGGGAAGCTACAAACGAAAACTGTTTCCCTGCTTCCAGTCTTTCCCATCCCAACTCCTGCCTTCCAACCTTCTTAGTCCACGTGGGATTCTGTCAGCCCCCGAGATGGACCTACATTTGATTTCTTACCTATCCGTGTCCCCTCATCTTTCTTCCTTTCTACTACAATGCTGGCTTTATCTCACCTGCATCACTGCTCTGGGTCCCTTTTACAGCTCTTGCCATGGCCTCCCTGCCCTTTCGCATTGCAGCTGCAGAGGCTGGCTTTTGATAGTGGTTGTGCCCTTATCCATTTTGCTCATAGGTTCTACTCCCCTGCTTCCTAATGCCAGCTCGCTTATGAGCTCAGCAATGTATGCACGTTAGTGGACTCTTACAAGGCTTAAGATCATACCATTAAGACTGCATGCAACAAACTCTTCCCTAAAAAAATGTTGGCACAACTGTATAAAAGGAAAGCTGCCCAATGGTTTGCCTGAGCCAGCGCTATGAGCTCATCACTTCCCTAGCATTTAGGAGGTTGTACATGTGAAGTACATGAAGTGCTGCTTGCAAGGCATTCACCTGAGGGCAAACTCTGGTCTCAGTTACAGTCGGGTCAATATGCTATAACATTACTGAAACCGATACGTACACTAGTTTACATGCAGTGCAACTGAGACAGGAGTCTGACGCTCGGTTAAGTTATGAGGTAGTGATATCAACTCTGGGGTGGGGGCACATTTGTGTCTGGTTTTGGCCATGTGAGGTAGAGAGCCGATAGCACAACATGAGCAATGTGTACGCCATTTTTCACTACAGCCCATGCAGCCATAACTCCACTGAAGTCCCTTTGGGTTGCCTCACTTGGCGTGCTTTGAATATGGATTACTGCAAATATTTTGTTTAAAAGTTTTCCTTTTTTTTTTTAAAGCTTCACAGAAAGAAAAAATAATAATAAAATGAATCTGTTCTGCAGTAAATGGTTTGTTTTTCTCCCAATTAATTTGTGCGCTAGCAGTATGAACTAAATAAATGGACTCTAATGCATCTGTACAAATGTCACTTAGACATGGATAAATCTAACATACATTAACATTTTCATTAGAAAATCTACATCAGCTATTTGCAACAATTGTCCTGTCTAGGGTTTTGTTGTTGTTTTTAAAGATGGCTATTCACTACAAAGCTAATAGCTTAGATATTCACTCTTTCAAAAGGCAATATTAGTTTTGAGTTTCATATTCATAAGCTGGTTTGCTGGCTGAGTGTTAAAGCCATGTTGGGAGGCAGTGAAAGGTAAAGCAGGATTTGGTCCCTTTAAAATCCTTCTTTTGTTCACCTTTCGTTTATCTACAATTCCAGGAAAACTGAAATCCCAGACAACAGAGCAAAAGTGATATTTCGGTGACATCTAAAAAAAGGCATTTCAAATCATTTCCGGCAAATCCTCCAGCCTGCTCTGTCTGACAAAGGCACTAGACGACATGCCAGTAGGAAGCTATCTATCAATAACATCAGAAAACCACGCTGTTTGCTCTCCTGATTTCCCAAGTAAAAATAATGCACAAGTGCACTCCATTGCCATCAAATCAGCAGTGCTAGTCATATCTCCTAGGAACAGATGCCATTGGCTTTTGGTCTTATTTGATTAAGTGACTAGTGTTTCTTCTTCCTATCAAGATGATAGACAAATAGAGCTCTCGGCCACCACGTGTCTATGGCACTGCAGAGCACTGCTTAAGCACATTCAGAACATTGTACCTGTGTGAACCGACTAATCCTCACAATATTGGTGGGATGCAAATAAATAACGATCCCTGTTCTGTTGCTGTGGGAAACGGACACAGAAGTTAAGCAATTTGCCCAAGACCACACTGAAAGGAACTGCTCTCAACTCAGTTTATTGCTCAGGACTTACGTACCTCCCCCATTCTCCCCTTGCTTCTACAGTCCAGGCTACTACTGCTACTCCCACCTCAGTACAGGCACACCGGCCAAAGCTGAGCAGCATTTAACCATTGCCTAGCAGAGAAGGGTGTAGTTTAAACAACTTTTCTGAGCTTTCACAACCTGGACCTTGGCTGCATTACACTAGGACAGCCTCCAGGCACCCTGGCTGACTTAGCCTGGAAGAGTGGACTTGACCCAAGTCGTACCGATTGTCAAGCAAGTGCTAGGAGTTGCATATACTTGCTATATAAGGGTCTAATCCATCTACTATTGAGCCCAATGTCAGAATACTCCATGCCTTAATCTGAGCAGAAGCAAGATGTTCTGTTCAGTTTTAGCTGGATGCAAAGCCCTTTTTCAGCAGGTCTTGTATATTGTTTTGTAGCATTGCTGACAAAAAAAACAGATATTCCCCCCCACAGGCAGGTGCATTTTAGAAGGAGATTTCATTCCTGTGCATTATTTATAATTGCTGTGGTGCTTAGGAGTCCTTCAGGATCAAGCTTGTTACACGGAAAACCAGATTATTGTTAGGATCTCAGTTTACAGAGTAAACAACTAATAAACTTCAGCTCTCAAAAGAGCACAAAATGGCTTCATCTATTAAAATTAATCATTCTTGCAGCAGACAAGGGCAGGATTTGTGCAATATGGCCCCTTTCCCAAAGGCAAACTCTGTGCCACCCCATCTGTCACCCCAAATGTTAAGTCCTTGAAATGCTACTGTGCAAAGGTATTAATGAAACACAAGAGACTATTACGGATTTAGCTTAGATTAAGAATTGAAGGTGAAAGAATGGCTACGGGGAGAGAACACATTGAAAATCATTCAGACTTAATTATATCCAATAACCCCTCCCATCAAAAAAAGTTCTTAAAATAGGTTAGATAGTCTCTCTGCTTTGAGCTTATCCAGAGGCTCTGTGTTTTACTTAGAGGATGAAATGCTCCATTATTCTTTGGGACAGAAATCACTTCATGCCTAGACGTAAGTGGATGACACAAAACTGAAAGAAATAGAAATGGGTCACCATTTAAAGAAAGCAGAGATCAGCAACACAGTTGTGAAGAATTGTGTTTTCCTAGGTTTGCACATACCCTTCACAGCTGGGCTCCTGCTCCTAGCCACCAGCCTGTAGATACTATTAATATGCAATTTATTAACCATGTATTAGTTTTGGTTAAATTTCATTGATACTGGTAGAAGTAGCAATTGCCTTTCATTTGGGATAATAAAAGACAATAAATGCCTCAAACCAAAACTCAAGTACATCACTTCCAAAAAAACAAAGGCACCTGTGAATCTGCCCAGACATTAAACTGTAAGGTGAATAGTATTGCTTTGGATATTAGGGATTGGAGTCAGAGGATTGAGGTAGGAGAGGGAGCAGAAAAATTACAGAAAAAGACAAGGAACCTGCAGACAGATTGGGGAATTGTTATTTGGGGCCCTAGGAAGAGTCTTGAGAGTGCTTTTAGACTGAGTTTTAGCTGAAAGTATTAGTACCTGTGAACAAAGACTGTCTCTTGTAGAGCTGTGCAAAACCGCACCGTTTCGTTTCAACTTCCGTTCCAACATTTTGAAGGGGCAGTGTTTCATTTCGCTGTTTTGAAGAACTGTTCTGTTTCATTTATTCGAAACTGTTTCGCTGTTTCAACGCCGTTCCAATGCGTTTTGACATTTCACCCATAGGCTATAATGGGAAATCACAAAAATGCCTATAACTTTGTCATTTCTTCCCTGATTCAGATGAAAATCACAGGGATGGTAGCCCCTTTTAAGGGCATGAAGCCTGCTGAGTTTCAAGGAGACAGATACAGGGGGTTTTGTGAATTATACCTCAAACTGTTCAAAGCAAGACTAATATCATTTGCCGGCAGCAGCAGCCTGCTGTCATCTAATAGACAGATCCAGGGGCCCACTCCCCCCGGGAGGAGTCTGGCACCACCCTGCAGTCCTCCAAGGGCCCAGGATCTGCATGCGGGATGACAGCAGGCTACCACTGCTGGCTCAGGCCAGTGCCAGCACTAGGTTCTTCCCAGCACTTGGCATGGGCTGCACCAGGCACACTCGGGTGCTGGTGCTGGCCCCAGCATGATACTGTCATCCGCATGCTCCGCAGCCAGTGAGCAGAGCTTTAAAAAAAGAAAAAGACAAAAAAAAATCCCCACACTCACCAGCTGCACCAGCAGTGATTGGGGCCTCTGAGGGCTCTTGGCAGAGCCTCCTCATGCAGCACTGGGCAGTGGCGGGTAGTGAGGATCACACACACCCCCCTCCCACCTGGCACCTGTGCAGCAGCTGTACCATTGCACAGGTGCAGCATGGCTCAGCAGGGCACTGTGCGTTGTCCCAGAGCTAGGGCAGCTCCACCTGTCTGGTAGAGCTCTCAATTCAATTCCCCAGCTCTCTAATCAGTCCCCCAGCCCTTCCCGGGGGGGAGTGCTGAGCAGCTGCTGCTGACCCCAGCCTGCAGCAGAAGCCTGCTGAAACCCTGCACCCCTCCAGGAAGAGCTGGGGAAATGATCAGAGAGCTGGGGAATCAAACCGGGAGCTAGATGTCAATATCAGAGCAGTCCTTCCCCCCTCTACCCCCTCCCCCTCCTTAGTTTGTTTAGCTGCAAGCAAGCCGGCTTCAAAACATTTTGAAACGTTTCAAGTGCCCTTGTTTTGTTTTGAAGCTGTTTTGAACCCTTTTGTTTTGTTTCGGTTTCGCTGTTTCAAGCTCAAAACAAGTCGAAACAGCTTTGAAACGAAACACCCATCGAAATTTCATAGTGTTATTGTTTAACTCCTCCAGTGTTGAGGAAAACAGGACACCATACACCCTTTGCAAATAAAAAGGATTGCCTCAAGGATACCCAAGTCAGTCAGATGGCAAGTTTTCATTGTAATAGCGACAACTCCAAACTTTGGCTCATTTGTTAAGTCTAAAAAGGTAACAGGTAAGTTGTCCTTTAATGAGCTAGGGGACTTGTTCCATTGTATTTTTCTGAAGAACTCAATGAGTGATACAGAATGGGTTGTGGAGGATTTAGCAGTAGCCCTTTGCCTCTTAAGCTACTGACCATGGCTAATGGTTTTAATCATAAAACCAGATTCCAACATTTTTGGTATCATGGATTTTCCAGTGACTTTTCTAAAATTAAACATTAGTCCAGAGTTCTGGGAATTTACATTTTCTGAGTAATTACATTTTCTGAATTCAAATTCTACCTATAACTTCAACTAATGCACGGTGCACTCCACTTGTAGTCC
>NW_005842293.1:1036480-1043727 GCF_000455745.1 Alligator sinensis | reverse complement strand
ATTCCTGTATATTGTGAAAGTAGCAGCGTATCAGTGATGAAGCAACCCTCCCATTTAGAGGAAGAATGTAAATGAAATACATTTTACTTGATGCGTACATCCTTTGAAGTGAGAACCAGCTTTTTATTCTGATTTTGTATAGTACTGAGCACAGTAGAGTCCTGCCTCACAGTTGGGACTCCTTTGTGCTAGATCAGTACAGATAAACCACAGTAAAGCAGCCTTTGATCCTTACTGTAGTAGTAGCAGGGTGTGTCTACGGGTGCAGATGATCGGGGAGCAGTTTACTCGAGAGTAAACTCTCCTGGGCATGTGTTGTCGCAGGTAGCTGTTGTAAGGATTTGGGGACCTCTTTGTTGGTGCCTCGCCCCCCAGAGACATCAGGGTGAAACCCTAGTCCAGTGCCACCTAGATGGTCTGGGCTCTGCCCCTTTTTCTCGTCTGCCACATCTTCAGTGTTATTTGTTGGGGAGGCAGTTCCCTGTTGGGGCCCAGAGGGGTCTCGACCCTGGGGGTGTCTTTGTGGGGCTCCAAACCTCCCCTTTACTCCATCCTTACCACACCTTCAGCCTGGGTTGATGCTCCTCCCTGCAGATCTTTCCCACACTGCCTGCCTTGCAAGGGCTGGGTCTTCTGGGCCATGAACCTTCAGGGGTTTCACCCTGGTCTTCAGGCCGGTTTTCCCCTCTTCATGAATATATAGATGACCCCAGCAGGGGCAAGTTTAACTCAACTGAAAATGTCGGTGCCTGCCGGTGGAGCTCCCAAGATTGTCTCTCTCTTTCTTATCTCAGGGCTCCTTTCTGTTCCCCCCCCGGGGGGGGGGGGGGGGGGCTTGTTTGTATCTCCCCTCTAAATGGTGGGGGGATCTGGGGCACCCTCATGCCCCACCCCTACCAGTTCTTCTGGTGGCCCCACCCTGGAACCCGGTTGACCTGAGGTCCTGTCGTCCTGGTCCCTCTCGCCAGCATCACTTCTTTCCCCCTTTAGGGGGCTCGTGGTTACCTGTGCTCTTCTCCCTCCGGAGCCATCTGAGGATGGTTGAGGGCTTGAGGGTCTGCCCTCAGCCACGGTTCCAGAGCTTCTAGCCAGAGCCCTACCAATCCCCAGCAGCGTCCCACCTGATTGCTGCCTCTCCGCGGTGCTCCTTGTTTCCTGCCGATCCTCAAGCCTGACTCATTGGTCAGGGTCTCCCAGTACAGGGCTGACCCCTTCTCTGGGAAACTGGGCCTAGAGCTGGAGCCTCCCAGCTCTGGAGTTGGCATCTCCCAGCTGGTGTTCCAACCCTCTCTCCCTGGCTTGCTGGCAGCTGTTTCCCCAGCTGCCTTTTGAGCAGCCCACGCTGCTTGGAAGCCACACCCCCAGCTCCCTCCAATAGACAGGCTCAGGCAGCTGCAAAACTGCCAAGCCTGTGCCTGTGGCTGTGTCCATGCTCTGGTCTCCTTCCCGCTGCCGCCCGTCTCTACTCCTGCAGTGAGTGCCATGGTGTTCTGATTAGGGGTCCAGGCCACGCTGGGAGGATTCCCATTTCCCCTCTTACACATGTCTACCCATGCAGAGACACAGGAACAGTTTTGCTGCTCCTAGCAGCAGACTGCTCCTGCTTCCTACAGCCCTGAAGCTGGCCCCTGCAGCAGCCAGGGGGAGCTCCTTATCTCCAAGCGCCAGTGCCATGGTCATGGTCCCAGTACTGGAAGATCCTGGGAGATAAGGATTTCCCAGCCTGGGCCCCATGACCACGTTATTCAGGCTGGGATACAAGGATCTCCTACCACCATCTGCATGATTGTGGAGCAGGGGCTGGGAGTTCCCTGATGCCAGGGCAGGGGGACAGTCCCCACCCAGGCTCTAGTACAGAGCCTGACTCAGCAGCAGACAGATCCTGGAAGCAGGGAGCTATCTCCTGCCCACTGCTGCCTGGCTGACCAGGAGTGCATGTCCTCCTGGTTAGTGGTCTACATGTGTACTACTGCGCAGTTACTAATCATGAGTAAATTTGCTACTTGCATTTGCAGGTAGCAAATTTACTTGCAATTAGAGTCAATTACTGCACAGTAAGTGTCTGCACAGGTAGATATGAAACATGGATGCTTACTGTGCAGTAATTAGCTCTACTGTGCAGTAAAGGATCTCATGTAGACATGCCCACACTGTGGTATCACCCTTAGCATAGCAGAGTGTATATCATCATGCATGAATTGTGAAGATGAATGTTTTCAACTACTTTGGAAGGCACTGTTCAGGTATACAGTTACTTTAATACAATTCTATTTGAATTCTAGTATTTATGACAGGTAACTAATTAACAGTGGATCATGCCAAATACAGATGAATCAATCCTTGATGCATAAACATATTTAGTTGTACCATATTTACAAGAGTTATAACAGATGCCTTCATGGGTAAAATCTTATCATGCAGAAGCCTCCTTCAGTAATATGGCTCATTTCTCAGCCAGCTAGGTCAGCATCTACACACGTGCTTCTGCACTCAAAAACTCTGCATCGGGGTAGTACTTGTATTTACAAACACTACCCTGCTGTAGTTTATTAGTTTCCTGCTTCCTAATAGGGGTGCACATGTAGACGCTTACTACAGAACTAATTAGGCAGCTCCACAGTAAATGTCTCATGTAGACACACCTACTGTATTGTGTAACAAATTAGTGTCTTTCCCTGTAGAACTGGGACGGTCAAAATGTGGCCCACAGGCCTGATGCGGCCCACCGGACCATTCTATCTGGCCCACAGGGCCCCTAAAAAAAATTTAGAAAATTAATATTTATCTGCCCTGGTCTGCCCGTCATGCAGCCCTCAATGGCTTGCCAAAACTCAGTAAGCGGCCTTCTCCCAAAATAATTGCCCGCCCCTGCTCTAGAAGGTCACTTGCCAGCTGCACTAACAGGTAAGACATGTCATTTTACCTTCCTTTTGCCTTCTGAGCCAAGATGGGAGCACTACCTGAGATTTCGCTGTATTTCCAAAAGTGACAAACAGGTGCAGTCAGTGCTGCACAGCTGCAGCTTTCGCTCAGTGTAAGAATGAGCTAAGCAGATCCCAATGTGTTCAGTGCAATCAGTGTCTGATGAGATCTATGTCCCTTCTCCAAGAGACCATACAATAGCAATTTCTTTCGTGACAAGAAAATAGAACTCATGTTAGCAGAAGGAGAAAGAAAAAAAAAAATTATTGTTGCAGTCCACAAAAATGATGGCAGTGTTATAGTCCACCCGGTGCTCTGGTTTTAAGTAATTTCACAGTTAAAAAGCTCTCATAATATGAACCTTTACAGATGATTCAAGCATCTGCCTAATTTTTGCATGGAAATTTAACATTAATTACTGTAAACCAATAGCGCTGATGGTCCCTCTAGCAGATTCAAGCAGTACACAATAAGTGTTTTGAGATTCCCAGGAGTCCAAGTACTGTTGTGGCTGGGGTTTCTTTTCTTTTTCTTCCTCCCTTTCTTTAAACTTATTATAGGTCTTACTGCAGGGATAGGGAAATACATCTTGCTAATGAGAGAGAAAATGGCTACAGCAGCCACGCATAGGTAAAAGGTACAATGCATTGCTTCTGCCATCTGGAGGCCTTTCATAAAAATGTCTCCAAGTGATTTAATCTACTGGAGGACTGGCAGAACCAGTTAGAGACATACACTTAAGTTCTAAAAGCACTGCTTCCCCTTTCTGGACTGCATGCAATGAGACACACAGATAACCTTTTAACACTGAGCCCCGATTGCTAGTTACAGCCAAAATTTTCTCTATTATAGACCTGTCAAATTCCCCTCCGTTCCCTTCTCTTCCCCCCAGTCAGAAGGGATAAAAGTAAAGACACTTTATTATACCCCTTGCTCTGGTAGTTTTTGATGATTGACATTAGTTGCAAGGGGTGGGGAGGTAGGGACACTTCCACTATTAATACAAAAGCAGAGGCGATTTGCAGAAGCTGAGTTTGCAGGCTGTTCAGTGCTCATGCCACAATCTGGATTTAAACAATTCTCTTAGCGTTATCAGTGATTCATGACTGCAATATTACTGCTCTTTTCAGCTGCTATAATTATTAATACATTCACTATGGCAACTAAACATATCCCTATCAATAGGGACATATGTGTCCACTGATTTTTTTCCCGATCATTTTACGTGGGTAAGGTTTCAGCATTCTACATATAGAGATAGGTTTGGGTACTCCAGCTTACAGAATACTTAGAATAAGAAGTCGTAAGTCTTCAAAATCTTTCATCTCTCTCTGTATGAAATGGACTTCTTAAAACCAGAAATGTACCCTAATATGATGATTTTGCTGAAATCTGGATATGCTGTTTAGTCCAGGATGTTCAGATCCAAGTCAGCTGCTACATCCAAAGCTAGAGGTGCACTTCTCCCAATTTCAGCAGTGTTTAGCTCATGCCCATCCCCAAGTAATCTTCCTCAATCCATGCAGTGAAGCTTCATACATTAATTAAAGCTTTGTCATTCTCAGATGAAAGACATGTCTGTAGCACAGGGTAGTTCAATATTAATAAAGAAGGTACAGGAAGAAAGTTCACCTTTCCACTCTAGCTGGTAACATTACTCACTTGGCTGTGCACTGGTCTTGAAATAAAGACTGTGATTTTTGTGCCCATGCCAGACAGTATGTTATCTAGATCCATAATCAGTAAATGGCAAAGCAATATAAGCTATATACACTGAAACTATAGATGTAGCTGGAGCTACTGCATCTCATGTAAATACATTATTGATTTTTTTTTTCCTCCAGATGGTGCAATTCAGAAAAATTGTTTTTAAATTATGCCTTGCAGAGATGCTAAGAAATGCTGCTAATAACCAGCATATTTCAGGTGAACATTGACCTCCTTTTCCTCCCCATCAAGCTAAAGCACCAAGCACTGCAAGTGCTTTGTATAAATTATCTGCAGTATATGAACTTAAACTGGAGGCACTGTTTAATTGGAACAATATAACTACCACCTCTTCCCCATTGCTCACTCCTGTTTCCAATGGCATTCAAAGATGGCAACAGAAAACAAGTCAAATGAATTACAAAGCATTGTAATTATAACACTATTTTTAAAGCAAATAATTAACTGCTAAGGCATCATTTCAATGATGCACTTGACACATGAAATATAACTTTTATTGATAGAATAGACATATTTATCTTTTAAAATAACTGTCTCGATTTCAATAAGCAACATGAAAAACACTGGCTAGGAGCAGAAAGCCAACTCCCCATGAATGCCCTCTAAGCCAGACGTTGTCACATAACTAGGGACCTACCAAATTCATGGGGCCCAGCAGGCAATTACATGGCTGTAACATGGCTGGGCCCTCGATTTTGTGGCCACATCATGGCTGGGGCTGCCATTTTGAAGGCAGAGCAAAGCGCCCTTTTCTCCTGCGCCTCTGATTGGCTGAGGGGCGCCGCAAGTCCCACCCCTCCCAGGCATTGATTAAAAGCCCTAGCTGGAGCTGCCTGGCTTGTTAATTCAGTAATTATCATCCTCTTCAAGGATGATAACTGTTCCCAAACAGTTTCTGGAGAAAGAAACTTTTCCCACTTCTCTATCTCCCCCACCCCTTCAGGAGATGGATAGTCTGGTTTTTCTTTTCTTTTTGCTCCCCTTCCCCACCACTCTAGGAGACAGCTTTTTGCCAGACTTTGCTGGCTTTTTGAACATAGCTGGTTCCCCATGCTTTTTCACAAGGAATCGGCTATTTCACTGGAGACTGCCAATTACACAATTTCCATGAAATCCATGAAATCATGTATTTGGTAGGTCCCTACACACAAATAGTGAAAGCTCATAATGTTATGCTGTAGGGGTGGATGGAGCAGAGTTTCCACTCTTGCTGCTACCAGCACTATGGCTGAAAACCTCATAATACCTCCAAAAATGTCAGCAGATTTATTTTAGTATGTTATTACTGAGGAATTATGCGTTTTCTTTTCCTTTTTTTGCTACAGCTAGTTCTGACCAGCCACGAGTAGAGCAACTTGATTTACTCCACAGAGGTATTACTTACTTATATGATTGTAATCAAGATCTAAATCTATCCCCAGTTTCTCTTCTGTGAAAGGACAGGAATTTCACTTCTTTGAAACTTCAATAAATTCATGCCACCATAGCCTTACTGTTGATGCATTCAGGGGTCTGATGCATCTGTTGCCCAATTGAAACTAATGGAAAGACTCCCAATGATTTTAGCAGGAAGTTGAAACCAGCCCCTTATTCTACCTTCCTTCAGAAAAAGAGCAGAATGTAGAAATAGAACAAATATGTTTAAAAAGTAGCATGGGTAAAAAAAATGGCTGATGGGGTGCACCCAGAGAGCAGTGGTGGACGGGTTGTACTCAACCTGGCAAGATGTGAGCAGTGGGGTACCCCAGGGCTCGGTCCTCGGGCCCGCAGTTTAACATCTTCATCAGCGACTTGGACAAGGGGGTGGAAAGCATGCTGTCCAAGTTTGCTGATGACACTAAGATGTGGGGCAAGGTGGACACACTTGAAGGGAGAGAGAGGCTGCAACTAGATTTAGACAGACTACAAAAGTGGACAGATGAGAATAGGATGGGGTTCAACGTAGACAAATGCAGGGTGCTGCACCTTGGGAGAAGAAATCCACAGCATACATACAGGCTGGGGATTTCCCTTATTGATAGCACAGAGGTGGAAAGGGATCTTGGAGTCATTATTGACTCCAGGATAAACATGAGCTGCCAATGCCAGACTGCAGCCAGCAAGGCCAGCCATACCTTGACATGCATCCAAAGGTGCATCTCAACCCGGTCCAGAGAGGTGATCCTCCCCCTCTGTGCGACTTTGGTCAGGCCACAGTTGGAGTACTGCATCCAAAAGGGATGTGGCCAGCCTGAAGAGGCTTCAGAGGAGGGCCACCTGTTTGGTGAGAGGGCAGCAGGACAGGCCCTATGAGGATAGACTGAAGGACCTGAACCTGTTCAGCCTCAGCAAGAAGAGGCTGAGGGGGGACCTGGTGGCTGCCTACAAGCTCATCAAGGGAGATCAACAGCAAATAGGCAGAGCTCTTTTCTCCCCAGCACCACCTGGGGTGCCAAGGAACAATGGTAATAAGTGATGGAGAATAGGTTTAGGTTAGAGATCAGACAGCAATATTTTACAGTTAGGGTGGCCAAAATCTGGAACCAATTTCCCAGGGAAGTGGTCCTCACCCTTACCTTGGGCAAATTCAAGAGGAGGTTGGACGATCACCTGTCTGG
>NW_005842293.1:1035315-1036449 GCF_000455745.1 Alligator sinensis | reverse complement strand
CAGGGGGTCAGGCTAGATGATCTGTTCAGGTCCCTCCTGACCCTAGCTACTGTGAAACTACTATGAATCTACTTATGAATTAAGGCCATGGTGCCTGACTAAACCAACTCCAGTCTGCTATGACTGTAAGTCAATATTTGTATAACAACTTGCCCCTAGATATCACAAAAGCCATAAGAGAGATTAGGACAAAATCTGCTCTCAGTTTTCACTAACTGAAAGAAGAGTCAGAGATTTGACTCATTTCTAATTAAAGTCTTTGCTCCCTTGCCAAAAGGAAAATGAATATTGTTGCCATTTTACTTGCCTGGCAACATTTCCTTAATACCAGACATATTGACCAACAACTTTCACCCACGAAAGAACTTGGGATTGGTTAAAAAAGTGTTTGGTCAAAACTGTTTTTACATAGAGAATTGTATTTAGACTAAGTGAAAGTTGTTGTGGAAAGTCTGCTTTCAATGGAAAATAGCAATATTTTGTTAAAAATCCAGAAACCCCCAAAAACTCCGGTTATACCCAAGATCCAAAACTTGATAAATTCCCCCCAAAACATATAACCCTAGCCAGACTACAATATCTGTGATGAATCATGGCCAGGGATTCACTTAATACAGCAGTTGTGCCAAAGGGAAAACTGTAAAGTGTAATAAGAGATATAAATTGGTGAGGAACCCTGCCCATAGAAGAGACTGAGACCATGAGACACTCAAAGTACAACTTGCATGAAGAGTCCTGGCAAAATTTCTGAAATGAAAATTTGATTTCTTTTACACAGAGAAACCCCCGTTTCCCAACTAGGACTGGCTTCTAGTGAGAGGTAGACATAACAACATGGTAAAAGCAGACACAAGGAGTAAAGTAGACATAATGGAAAACATTTTCTTCTTTTGACCGCTTACTAGAATGTAGGAGTGCCTATACACGTGCTCCAGGGTGAGGTTGGGGGGAAGGCGTTTTAATTAGAGCAGCTCTTGGGAGCCACTCTAATTAAAATGCTGCAGCATCTCATGTATTCAGCATCCCACGTTTCAAAACGGCCACAGGGCTTCAATGAGCTTTAGTTAAAGCACCCTCACCACCATTGTGAAATGTGGGACACTGAATACATGAGATGCTGCAGCATGCTGAACC
>NW_005842293.1:1033297-1035284 GCF_000455745.1 Alligator sinensis | reverse complement strand
ACCGTTCTAATTAGAACATGTCGGAGCATGTGCACAGACACCCCAGATAGCTTATACTGTGTCAGGACAAGACAAGTACGATGAAAAACACGATGAAGGCAACATCAAGCAAACTATACGTAACAGAGCCAACAAATCAATGATTTCCACAACTGGAAGCAAAACTATAGGGTCTTCAGGCCAGTATCTGAGAAAATTCAGATCTTCCTACTTTAAAAATATAAATGGCCTCCCGGTTTAGTTAAAGGAGAATCTCAAGTAGCAGGACAGGGCGTATGACACAAAGTTAAGTCATTCTGATCCCATTCAGTGTCCATAAAAAACAGTGAATTCAACAGCTGGGCAAAGCTGTTTCACTTCTTTATGAACTGCTTCATAAGGTGGTTCACAATCATGCAGCCTGAAAATCAGTTTGTACTGTTGTTACTATATAAAGAAAATACTTTTTAAAAGTGGGTGTTGGGTGGTGGCAGGGTCAAGTTAAAGCCATACCAGTATGTTATTAAATTCCTTGCGTTATTTGATAGCATAGTGAAACTACGTAAATTTTGTTGAAAAATAAGTGCCTTCAAAATAAATGTAAGGCCTCTTGCAATGAAACCTTAATAAATGCCACATCCAATATATGAATGTTTCAAGTGAATGTTACCTGTTATAATTTATCATTATTCTACCTTAGTGAATGCTGTCAGCACTACTAAATATATCCCAAACTGATGACCAATATTTTCTTCTTCCTGTGTAAATAATACTTGATATTAGCCCTCAGATTTCAGAGATCACACAGCTGGTGAACTTTTCAGTTTCTTCCCTGATGGGGACTGATGACTTGAGTAATTTTTTTTTTAATTAACCATAATTGTTTTACCATTAAGATAGAAATAAATTGGTTAGAAATATTCCACTTAATGAAAAAGCACAGTGGATGGCTGAGAAAATTGATATCAACATATGGAGCTTTTCATTCCAAGTCTATTGATCTTAACATGGCCCAGCCATAGAACTCATGATTGATGACCCCAAACTGTTGTGCTATTAGGAAACAAGACCTGTAGATGGTCAACATTTCTGTTTTAGGATCCTATCAGTGGTGACTTTTGTCAGCTCAGATTCTTTTTCTGCTACACACGGTTCAATTTTATGTGAAATACACCAAGGAGGGAAGAAATGTTGCATAGATGGGCTTCACACTGTAACCACACTGACAAACTTCTAATTGAGAAGGCACAGGGACTGACAGCTCATCCTTTGGACTGAGCAAGCCACTTTTTAACGCCAAATGAGTAGGGCGGATCAATAGTTCCTAAGCATAAACAATATGTCTCAATACTGAGGAGGCACTGTGAAAAAATGATAGATAACTGCTCACCTATAAGAACTTCAAGCCTTCTGATAGGGAAGGTTTGCAAAGTAGGTAAACTCCAGTAATTTTCTTTCGGAAGCTGCACATCCTTTATTAGAATATTTGCAGTACTTCTGTCTTGTAGTAAGTAAATATGGTTTCACTCTGCAGTAATAATTAGAGCTGGGGCATAGTTTCCTATCCTGTGAAAACGACCAAGATTTCAAAGAACTCCCATTCCACATCAAGCCAAAACCAGGAGCTTTCAAAAATATTGGTGATCGTTTCTCTCTTTCAGAAGCTTCAGGATAACCAAGGGCCAGGTCGTTAGGACATTCATTTGGGATTTGGTGGGCCCACGTTCATACTCTTGATGCATCTTATTCAGACCAGAACCTGAGTCTCCCCAGTTTCCTGATCCTGCCCAGCCTATTGACAATGCTGGACACTGCAATACATATGTTGCGTGTATTGTTTGGACCAGGCTCCATCTGAGAAACCTTTCCTCTTGAAAGAGGATTAAGGCACAAATCACTTGAGTATGTGAAGATTCAGCTGTCAAGTCATAAGTGATTCAAGTTTTGGTAAAGCAAAAGTAGAACTAATGGGCCAAACTCAAAACAATTAGCATTTAACCTTTGAAAT
>NW_005842293.1:1032232-1033266 GCF_000455745.1 Alligator sinensis | reverse complement strand
TGAACTCACCTGCTGATAGGGATGGGGCCTGTCCTGGGCCCCTACTTTCACAGGGCTTTGTTGCCAAGGGGGTAAATACTGCTGCTAGTTGCCATTCCCCTCTCTCCTCCCTGATGAATTCAGCAGCTGGGGAAAGGAGGAGAGAAGCCGTGGTAGCAGTGTTCGGTGAGCTTTGGAACCGAATGAAAGCCAAGGCCCAGCTCCAGGCAGCCCCCATGCCAAGACCTCACGTGTGACACAACCACAAAGAGGTACAACCACATTACCGCACTCCCTCTGGATTTACCCTTGAAGAAAGTTACTATACAATGTGGAAGTATCGAGCTTTTTGGATTTCCCCGGGTATGGGTGGTCTGTTAAACAAACACCGGTGGAGAGAAAGGAAAAAAAACTGGCTTAAGTTTACCAAGACAACATAAAGCCTCAATTGCTCAGCTGTCTATGGTACCTGGGAGTGAACCTAAGAACCATGTGTTTGGTTTTTTCCCCCCCCCCCAACACACACACACACACACACATCACAACCACCCAAACATAACTGATACTTCACCACAATACACAAACCAGGCCTCAGGGTTTTGGTGTAGTAAGAAGCCTTCAGGGTACCCCTACCGTTAACCAATTTGCTTTATCCAACAAAAGGTGACATATTTATTAGGGGTGTATGAAATGGGCCCTATTCAATTTGGATTTGGCCTGAATTGGGGACAATGATTCGATTGGTTGCTTCGGATCACTGTCCCCAATTCGATTCAGCTGAATCCGAATCTGAAAATTCGATGCTGATTCAGAGAATCAGCGATTCAGCCATAGACACAGCTTTAAATGTTTTTTCTATGTGCCTCAAGGTACCAGGCATGGCTCGTGAATGCTGCGATGGTGGAGCAATTAGAGCATCCCACAGGAGCACAGGGAGGCCCCCCGCATGCTTGGCGGCAAACCTAGAAGCAGACTGGAAGTAGTTCCAGTCCACTTCCAGGTCCACCGCCAAGTGCACAGGGGACCTCCACCCCCACCCCCTGCATTCCTGCCCA
>NW_005842293.1:1028469-1032222 GCF_000455745.1 Alligator sinensis | reverse complement strand
TCAGCGATTGCCCATGGGGAGGCCCCAGGTACTCCCCAGGACCCAGAAGGCACCAGTTGCTGAGCCGGGGGAGGGTCCCCCATGCACTCCCCAACAGTTCCACTTCCAGGTCCACTGCCAAGCACACTGGGCCCTGCCCTGCGCTCCTGTGGGACTCTCCATTTGCCCCAGAATTGCAGCATTCACGAGCCACCTGGTACCTTGAGACATGTAGAAAAAACATTTAAAGCTGTGTCTATGTCCGAATCATTGAATCTTTCCGAATTGATTCAGAAGGTTCCAATTCAGAGAGATTAAAGGGTCTCCTGATTCGATTCAGATTCAGAGATTTGGCCGCCGAATTGGGCTGAATCTCTGCCAAATCGAATCAGTGACTGAAGCTTCGCATAGCCCTAATATTTATAGTACCTGAATAATATCTAGAAAGTTAGTGATCCCGGCCCTAGGCACAGGCAGCGCCTGAACCCAATGGGAACCATTGGTGGAAGCAAAGATTTAAAAAAGAGAGAGAGAGAGAGAGAGAGAGAGAGAGAGAGAGAGAACATTTTTGCAGCCTTGTAGAAAATCATCGCATCTGACTCCATCTAAGCTCAGGCTAGGTAAATGTTGATCAGCCAAATAGGGGGAGGGAGAAGAGTCATTAATACAGCTAAGCAAATATTCAAATTATAAGCTAGGTAATTAATTTAGCCTTTTGGTTTATTAGTGAGTTGTGCACACAGGGTATGATTTATTTGTTACTTCAGCACTGTTTGTGAATAATCCTTAATCCACAGATACTTTAAGTAGTTTACAAATCTTCGATATCCAGCATTACAAGCTTCCTGATTAGTTTAAATCAATGGTGGCCAACATTTTTCAGTAGGTGTGCCCTACCATTTCTCCAAGAGCCACTTTGATCCCTGCTCCCAGAGCTGTACCTGACAGAGTTTGCCCTGGGGCACCAGAATGGATATGGGGGGGTGGGATATGGAGAGGATGGGGGGAAAAGAATTAAGCCTCCAGCAGAATGGGCAAGTATCGCCTCCAAAAGCCAGGCAATCCCTTCCCTGCCCCCACAACCACTACAGTTTTATATGGGGAATGAGAATCCAAAATCATGGATTCAACAGCAGCTGCAAAAGCGAGGGAAGGGTTAACCTGAGTCTTGCTGGTGATACTGGGCACCTCTTTCCCAGTAGCATTCTGCCTCCAAATTCCACTCTCCAAGGCCTGAGCCTCTGCTCAAGCCCCACCTTACCCCCAACCCTCAGCCTCCATTTCAGTGTCTTCCTGCATTGAGTGCCCAGTACTTGCATGGCACATACAGCAGATGCCCATGCCACTTGCAGGACACATTCCATCATTTGGCTACCCAGTGCAGATCAAATATATTGGTCTTGTTCTATTGTTTCCGTGTTCAGAAAAGCAGATCAGAGTCAAGTTTCTGGTAAAAAAAAAAAAAATATACTGGCATTTGATTAACTTTTTGTAATAATCTCCATTAACAACTTCAAATGTGCTGCTTCTGTGGACATTCCTGCCAGAAAACTCATTAAAAGAGACCCCAAAGTATTAATGCTGTATAAATGTTAAAATGTTTGAGGTATTCAACTGATACACTCACTCCCATACTGACTCCCCTTCCAAACATATTTCCCCTCATTTTGACTGATAGTAGCAGTGAAGATCACATAAATCCTGTGAAATTAAATTTCAGTCTCTTTACACGGCTATCCTGGGAAGTCATGTATTTATATTGTTGCTCAAAGGAGTTTTAAATAATGCAATTATAAAAGAGAGTGCCAAGATATTGTACACTCTTAAGTACCATTTTTTTTTTAATTGAGAGTTTTCTGATGACAATACAAAGTCAGCATGATTCAGAGTGCGAACAGACTTTTTAAAGGAAAGAAAAGAAATGGTACATAATAGCAAATAATTAATATATTTCAAGAATAAAAGAGATGAGACAAGGCTATTTTGGGAATAAAAGCCTTGATTCTTAATAAAGAATGGCAAAACAATAGAGTTGGGCAGGACAGCATGCACACTGTTTTGTGTACTTTGCTGGAAAGAACAAGAAAAATATTTCTCGATCTGATTTCCACGTACATTTCAGTTCAAGCATAACACATGCAGAAAGTGTCTGTATCAACACTATACCTTGAGAAATAGCAGACAAGATAGAAAACATGACACATATCAGCTAAGTATAGCTGATCTATCCAGCAAAAGCTAATCAGTTTAAAAGCACACCCTCCTTTGAAACAGCAGGGCTTTGAAAAAGATTAGACAACTTATTGTTACCCTTCAATAAATATAATGAAAAATGAATATATTCATTTCTATTTTAATCACTTTTATTAACTTGTTTTTTAAAGAAATATGTAAACCCAGTATTCTCTAACAAGTGATCTTTCTGAATTTGCATACTATAACATTTAGCATATAAAGCACTTTTTTTAAAGGAAAGAATGTTGATTGTTGCATGTTTAAGTTGCACGCGTTGGAATTTAGATAGGACTCGAGATTATTTTTTGAGCCCTTGATCTACACGCTGTTATCCCACAATGAAAGTAAACCATCTCCTGCACTGTGCTGCTTTGTTTAATACTGATGCAAAGTGACTAATGGTCCAATTCACTGATTCTCCAGTTTTATGCTGCTGGAATTCCACCATTTTTTCTGGAGTGAAAGTGACATATAACATATGCAAGCTGGTGGAGAGTCATATCTCAGATCTATAGAAACATTGTTACGAGTCAGTGAACAGTAAGCACTAGACACAATATTGCAGGGAGAGAATCCTGCACTGGCAGGGAATTGACAAGACGGTTTGTAATAGGCCTTTTCCCTCTCAAAGGTCTATAATTTCAGTACTAACCTGTACATCATAGTTAAGACAGATTTATATGGCTTTTTTTTTGGACGTTGAAATGAAAAGAGATTTTTGCAAGTATAAGTGCTGTATCACATTACTTGAAGTCTTTCATGTTTTGCCACCTCCCCCTTTCACTAGATCACTAAAATATTAAGTTCTTGTTGAAAGTATTATCCAAGACGCTAACGATTTATTCACCCAGAAATAAGAAAAAATTAGGGGAGATGAAACATTCAATCCCGTCCTGGCAACTTGCTTCCCAGAATGTCAAGTACTCCCTAAGTGTCAGAGATGGGCACCCATATCCTGTTTCCCAGGGAAAAAAAAAAAAGCCATATTTACTCCTCTTGACAGAGTTGTCACTGGTGCAAACAACCCAGTTGGAACAAGGTGATATGCATGCTTACTGAGGAAAGGAAAACATGATGTATTTAAGGCTTGCTTCTAAGACAGTTGAAGGCCCCCACCCACTTCCACAAAGACTTGGTCAGAGATTAGAGGTATTATGCTATTTTAATGTGTTGCATGCAGCTTGCCTTCATAGGGCGCATCCACACGAGCGCGCACGTGCCTGTTGCCCCGCCTCAAACCCCTTTGAGGCAGGGCAACAGGCACATGCGGGAACAAAAAAAATGTTCCCCGCGCTGCAAGTCTGCAGTGTGGGGAGAAAATTACACCCCTGGATATCCAGGGGTATAAAAAATGTGAAGTATAAAAACCTGGGGCAGGGCACGGTCCCCGACTGTTGCCTGAGGCAACCAGAGGCTGGGTCCTCCATAGAGATGCTCCGGTGCTGGTGAGTAAGGGGTCGTGGGGGCTGGAGGAGGAGGGAAGGGACTGTGGGCGGACTCCCCGCCCACTCCCTCAGACCCCCTCCCCCACCAACCCCC
>NW_005842293.1:1021845-1027634 GCF_000455745.1 Alligator sinensis | reverse complement strand
GACACACATGGCAGTAGTGCTACACAAAGGCCACCTCTGCAGCCACAGTCCACTGGCAGATGGCCCAAAGGGGAAGATGCCTCTACTGGCTCTGCAGTCCCCATCCGAGTCTGGCAGGTGTGCAGCAGGTCACAGTCAGACAGCAGACCCCACTGCCAGACTGCTGCAGTGGGTAAAGGGTGCAGGGAACAGTCAAGGCTGCTTCAGCAGTCCAGCTGGCACAAGGGTAGTGTCCACAGGTACCAATTGGCTGGGCCCCAGAAGCTCCTGAGAGCTAGTAGCCCTGAACTACTTGCCAGGGTGGCTTTTATACTGCTGGGGCCAGGACAGGTGCTGACCTCGGGCTCTAGCTCCTCCTGGCCGAAGATCCAGAAGGAGCCAGGCAGGGTTATTTTGCCCCTACTAGCACAATTTGCTCCACAACAAAATGCATGTCCGAGCATGTGCGCTGAGGCAAATAGCCCCAGCTCAAATTTGCATCGCTTCTATTTGAGCTGCTGCAAGCGCACGTGTTTGCATGTGTGGACGCGCCCATAAAAACTACTCAGATCCTTTCCACTGACATTCAAACTGGTAGTCACGAAAGCATCTTTACACATGCTCGGGGGGGGGGGTAGCATTTTAATTAGAGTGATTCTAATTAACACACCCACAGCATCTCATGTATTCAGCATCCCACACTTCAAAATGTAGGTGGGGGCATTTGAACTAGTTAAAGAGCCCCCACCACCATTTTGAAATGCAGGGATGCTGAATACACACGATGCCAAGGCTCGAATCGAGTCTGCTCAGACACATTCTAATTAGAACGCATTGGAAAAGGCATTGGGCATGTGTATAGGTGCCTGAAATCAAGATTTACCTATTAATTTGTCTACTTCACATCTCTTCCCCAACCTCAGAGAAGCAAGAGTTTGAATTTGCACTTGCTTTATAAAAGAGTCTATAAAACCCAAACCTCTCACGTCATCGAGCCTCCATTAACTAACGGCACTGAAATTCTCAAAAGCAAAATGAAAAACACATAGTTGTACACCCCGTCATTGTACAAAAGCATGTCTGCCATAAATACCATTGACAAAATGCTTTTCAAAGTTGCTGTTATAGCCAGTGCAGCGACACCATTATATAGGCAGCTAGTAGGTTCTCGCTGCAATCCTGCAGAATGAAAACATTTAAAGCAATGGCAAGCTTCAGGAAGTGCTGTTACATCCACCCACATTTTTGGTGGCAATTGCTAAACATTAAACACTTCATGACCTGAAAGACGATGGAGAGGTCAGTTACCATGCGAGAGAAGCAGACTTGAGAGCACGTTTATCTCTACATTTGCTTTTAAAACAACATCATTCCATTACTTTCTTCACTCCACTTCCCCATCCCTCATACTTCCCAGAACAAGATACACATTTTCATTATCGATTGCATCTCCTGGCACTGAAAGGAGTTTTTATCTTTTACTTACAAAGATGCAAACTTTTCTCCTCTTGCAGGTAAACCCTCCTTCAGATGGGAAATAAAATTATAATGGCATTTGAAATGTCAAGCATCAAAATTGACTCACAGGGGCCTAGAATTAAAGCTGCATCTATACACTTCTAGTAAATCTGAGTCTTTAGAGGTAAAAGTAGGGAAAAGAATGTCACACAAATAAATCCTATTATATAATAGTTCAGTGATTATTTCCTTTTTCAAAGCTTGTTTTCTCACCAGTGTTAAAGCAAAATGCCTGTTATCCTTTCTACAAGCCAGAAGAAGAAATCCATGAATCACTATTTAAAAAGCAAGGAAACTTTTAAATTAGAATCCTTCCTGGGAATTTTTCTTTTTGCATTCCAGTTTCTCATCTAAAACATCAATTTAGTGCTCATGGAAAGTACCACTTAAAACACTGGAGGTCCATGTTTTCTATTTATCCTTGGACAAAATTCTTGTTATTTATTATTTATTGTGGGTAGTGCCCATAATCTTGAAGACATCTTACATACATAAGACAACTTGATTTTATTTTATGATAAAGTCGCAGCACAGAAAGGGACACACAACATGCAAGCAAAATGTTCATAGTAATGACTGAGGAGCATCTTGTTATGTTTTTCATTACAAGGAAGCACATCTCGGTGAAATAGTAAGGGGATAGGTGGGGAATAAGTGTAAGTGAGAACAAGGAAAAAATGGAAGAGGGTCCTTTGGAATAGGAGAACAAAACAAGTAGAGGAAAGGATGGAGAGAAATATGGAGGCCAGGAGGAAAGAAGTTGGCTGTGAACTGAGAAAAAGAGAGAAAAGAGCCAATCAGAATACAGAAAAGAAGACTGTGTCCAGGGCATCCAGAAATACAGGGGCAATCCATGCTTCTGAGGAAAGAAGGGCAGTTGTGTTTTGGTGTCCATGGGCTGTGCCCCCAAAGGAGAGTTCACCTATTCTGGTCCAACCTATGCTACGGAGATCCCAACAAGGCCTCCCCCTTTGCTTGTTGTAGAAACAAAATAAGATTGCCCCACTACCGTCACTCTCTCTTTAAAGAACAGGAAATGTCCCTTCCTTGCACCTCTTCCTGTTGGATTGTCACTAGTAATGCTTCATTGATACCATGATTGGTAGACACGTACATTCAGAAATACATTTTTACCACCATATCATCTGCAAAGGTAGCACCAGGGCAAAAAACACACCAAAGTTCAATCTGTATGCTCTTACCCACCACTGCTCTCATGGGTGAAGCTGCACCTACAGTAGTGCAACATTTGCTAAAAGCTCATGCGGGGCTATGTCTGCAGAGAAGTTTTAGCAATTCTGACAGGGACCAATGCTTGCTGTCATCTTATGATTATCAGGTGGCCTCTGATAAAATTATTTTGTGGCTTGAATCCAACTACAGATGGGCACATAGTGAAATCTACCATCACTGCTATTTTTTCAGTAGGCCTGTAGCTAGACAACCAGAAGTTTGTGACTGTCAGGGTGGTACAGTTCTCCAGAAGAAAGAGCCAGATGCACAAAACAACTTTGATGCTGCTACATAATTTTAGGTGTGTGGCCCTTAGACTAAAATCCCCAGGCCTGAGTTGGGCACCTATGCTTCCTACTCAAAACCAGGTGAGAGCTAAAGGGGATCTCTAACAACCCCTAGGCTGAGTGGAACATTGCTTAAACTAGCCAACAGAAAATGCTGAAGAGCAAGTCTTACACTTCACATCTCTGGGAGCTTAGATCCCTCACTTTGGGATAAGGAGAGGCACCTGTCTAACTTGGGCTTCAGTCCTGAACCCTTCCATGGAAACCTGCAGTTGGGTGCCTGAGCCATTTCTATCACAAGCCACAGAAGGGGGTGTCTCTCCTTTCTTTTTAAAATACAGCTAGACCAGGAGTTGGTGGTACATCTCCCCCTTCTGCACAACACTCTAGTTATGATAGCGCTCACCCAGGTTATAAGTCATGCAATACAAAGTACATGATCTGTACATGGGTGTTGGCTGTAGCCGTGTTGGTCTAAGGACATAAACAGACAAGGTTCTTTGGGTAAAACTGGTATCTTTTATTAGACCAACTAAATAGTTGGAAAAAATGTTCTTTGCAAGAAGGTTGTTTGTACCCAAAAGCTTGCAAGGAACAATTTTACAACTATTTAGTTGGTCTAACAAAAGACCTCATTTACCCAAAGAACCTTGTCTGCCTATGATCTGTATATGAATCAGGGACTCCAATCCACATCCTGCCTCTTCCCAGGTGAGTGCCATAATAGCATGGATATTTATATTTTAATAAGTATGAATAGTCATGTTCATACTTTCATCCCTTGGTTCAATGAATCTTGTATCCTTCTAAGTAAAGTGTAACAGTTTCAACAAAAGGGGTGAAGATTGCCCTCCCCATCCTAGAGTAGCTGATAGCTTGAATAATCTCCTGGGAGTGGGTAGATGTTGATTTAAACCCTCTCAGCTAGCAGAAGTAATTGAACCTCAGCCTCTTTGAAGGGACACCACTACCACCTCCTACTACTACTACTCCAGCTGTGCTTTTGAATAAAAGTTTCTCTGACTGCCAGTTATTTTATGGAATCCAGTCTTGTAGGCACACCACCCGGGTCCCCAGGAAATGGCTGGTGTGATGATTACATTATGCTGAGCTGTCTTATAAGACTGATAAGACTGTGGCGAACCTAGGCATGCTCACAAGCAGAACCCAAAGACCCTAGCAACCTTCTCTGACAACAAAAACTTAGTATATATGGATGTAATTGCCTAAGGAGTTGGAAGCGTTTTCGAGAATCACACTCTTGGACTTGATCAGCATTTAAGCACCTACTCTTCTGATTCTGGTGGTAAATGCAGACAAAATGTTCCATAAATCATTCCCCAAAGGGAATTCTTAATACCGTGATCTCCTATTCTCTTCTCACTTCTTCCCCGTGCCCCTCTAGAGGGTGTTTTGTAAAACAGTGGAGACAGATGTGTTAAATTAGGTCAAAGAGTAAAGGAAAAACTTAAGCAACTGCATAAAATCCACAATTTTAGATATTGCAAATGTTAGTAATTTACTGCTGTGCTTTTGAATGCTGCCTTGTTCTTCATCATCATATCCTGTGGTTCAAACGCTGCTGCTGTCAGAGAAGAACTTATGTCTATTTAAACTCACTTTTCAACATTTCAGAACCCTTTTAGTCATTCGGGGTTGCTATTAATTACCACCCTCATTTATTTTATATTTTCTCATTGTGTAGGGCAATTTATGAATCTCCACATTGCCTGCAACAAATCTAGACTCACCGCTTGACAGGTAGAAAGAAATTTATAGGGCATTCAGAATCAACCACATTATGTTTACTTGCTAATGAGATTTATTCTGGTATGTTGTTTTATTTATAGTGCACTGATTCAGAACCTACACAACCATTAAATGATAGCTTTTATCTGGCCAGTTTTAAATATTTAAAATCTCTTCTCAGAGCTACTAAGGAGAAGAAAGCTAAATATGGTTAAAGAAATAAAAGTTTTGTTACAAACACAATATAATGGGCCTCAAGTCTCAAAAGATGATCTCAGAAATGTGATGGAAAAATTGCAAGATGCTTCAATAGGCATCTTGGAGTTTACCTGCTTCTCCATAAAATAAACTCTTGAGGCCTGAATCTGCTCTAGCAGCAATATCACTCCATTTATTTCAATCACGTTCATACTAGTGTAAGTGGGAATCAGAAGAATCATATTTCTCCTAACATTTCCTCTGCTTTGTCTCCCTCCATACACATCATTCTCCCATTGCTCTGTCTCAACTTAAGCTTATTCCGACCTTTTGTCTTCACCTTCACAGCCAACTTACCGTACTGTGACTGAAGAACTGCTCTTCTCAGCCTCAGAGTGAAGCTGAATGCTTGCCTTCTTCCTCCCCTTCACCTTTCTTTGCAGAAGCAGCAATCAGCATATGAAGCAGCAGCTGGCTTGGTAGGTTCAACAGCTCTTAGCTGCCTCTGCCCTCCAGTCTGCCCTTAAAAAGTAAAGCTTCTCACTCCACACAGTTGGATACTGAACTTCCATGAACCATATCTTTGGCACTCCTGAAATTAAATTTACAATAGTCAGGATGGATTTATGAGAACTTCACATTCTACGTCTAAATGTGGCCTCGCAAACCTCCAAGTTCAATTAAGCATCCTACTCAGCAGTCAGACAGACCTCCCCGGGGGCTGGTGGAAGATGGCATTTCTCAGGGGACTATAACCACCTCAACTCAGAAGGGTGGAACTGCTTGGGGAGCTTTGTCATTTCCATTCCCATCTTCCAGTTCAAC
>NW_005842293.1:1013943-1021814 GCF_000455745.1 Alligator sinensis | reverse complement strand
GGGAAAGAGAATGACGTTATCTTTAGTATAAAATTTCAGCACAAGAATACAGTTATATTCTGTGTGGATAAGGAGACAGGTAGAATATTATAAGATTATAGAGTCCTTAGGGACTCGGTACAAGAAGGTAAGCTGTATTTCCTATTTTCTTTACTGCTGAAGGGACCAGTGACGCAGCCATTTGCCTTTCATGAGATCCCTAAGAGGATAAGCCTGAACTCAGGAGGCAACTAGTATGAAAAACTCACTAGACAAAAGATAAAAACCATCAGCATCTTGTTAGGATGGGGGAAGTAAAACAAATGATTGAAAAACTACAGGAAAAGATACACAACTCCACCTCCAAGCGCTTCTCAGAGACTCCTCTTTTGAGGCTAGCAGCAATTTGTAAAAGGAGAAGAGCTCTCTGAATCACCGTGTTCCTATTAGCAATCAGGCAATAGCTAACAAGCTTCTTTATTCTTCTCTTCTATTAACTTTGTTATACAGAAACACAAAAGCTGCTGTTGGGCAGACCAAACAGGAGAGTGTGGAGAGAACAGAAGTGGGAGGTTTCTTCTGGGTAAGGCTCAATTTAAAAAGCAGAGCAAAAGCAGCTCAGAGACACTACAGTAGTTTAAACAAACTACCCTCAGTTTAATCTCTCTGTGTAGCTGAAGTTATATTCAAAGTACTGATATGTCAATTTGTTTTTCTTATAAAGATTGCTATGTGAGTGCTATAATAAACTGTATTCTCAAATATCACATGCTAGCTATTTTAATAATCACTAGGTCCAGACATTCAGAGACTTTGGTACATAAATCCATATAGAAATCTCATCTATTTTTTATCCATTTGGGTCAAAGGGATTTATGCCAAACTGGTCTACCATATCCTAAATAGCTTCTTCTTTCACAATGGATCTATCCAAACTAGGTAAAATCTTCCCACTGTTTTTACTGTAACCTGGTTTGGGGGTCAGGACTGCACTCCCCCAAAGGGATCTGCCCTTTCTTACTAGAGCTTTCAATGAACTTCAATTATAAAGATAAAAGAGACCTATCACAGCAAAATTTGAATCTGTGACTAAGGGACTGTTTATATGGGGAGAAATTACCTCGCACTGAATGCAAGAGAGCTCAGAAATGGAGACACCTGTGGTATTCATTAAGAGCACCCCCATAGGGGGGTTAGTGCAGAGTACCAAGTGTGCCATGAATTCACACAAGGCTTGTTAGCGTGCAACAAGCTAAAGAGTATCACTCAATCCTTATTAGCAATTAATAAGCTATTAAAAGGAAAGGTTAGAAAAAATGCCAACTCTAAGGCTTTGTCTGAAGTGTCAAACTGCTTAGATGTAAAGCTAACTTGCTGCAAAAGACTGCATAGACACTCCAGTTAAACTGAGATAAAAGTGTCTACACCCAAGGGGTGTAGGTTGTAGCCGTGTTGGTCTAAGCACATAGGGAGACAAGGTTCTTTGGGTAAAGCCAATATCTTTTATTAAACCGACTCAAATAGTTGGGAAAATTATTTTTTGCGTGCGTTTGGATACAAATACTCTTCATCATCAGGCTGAGGAAGCCTCTGCAGTTAGTCTGTGCTCTTCCTCGATGGTGTGGTTAAGCAGCCAGAGGCCAGTACATATCAAGAAAGTCAGTTAAAATGTAAATTGAGTTGGTCAATAGCTGGGGGGAGGATGGGGGATGAATATAGCTGTGGTCAAAGGATGAGAGACAGGAACTGGGGGGAAAGGAATGAATATAGCTGGTAAAAAAAACCCAAAATACTCAAAGGGAATTTACAAAACAACCTTCACAGACAAGCCTATGATCTTCACTTCATCAACCTGCTGGATACAAATAAATCATGGACTAAATATAGAAATCAGATTTATTACACATTATAACATGCCTAACATCTGACTCTCCAGGTAAATCCTCTACTTTTTACCAGCTATATTCATACTCCACCCTCCTCTACCCCAGCTTTGACTACAGCTACATTCATTCCCCTTCCCACCCTGACCTGTCTGTCATCTATTGACTGACCCAATTTACATTTTAACTGACTGGCTTTCTTGCAAAGGTACTGGCCTCTAGCTGCTTTACTACTGCACCCAAGAAGAGCACAGACCATCTGCAGATGCTTCCTCTGCCTGAGGAAGGGTAATTGTACCTGAAAGCTTGCAAAGAAGAATTCTTCCAACTATTTGAGTTGATCTAATGAAAGATACTGGATTTACCCAAGGAACCTTGTCCACACACAAGAAGTGTACACAGAGAGGTTGCACCAGTCCAGGGGTGGATCCAGAGGGGGTGCAATGGTATGGTTGCTCCCCGTTCAGACTGGACCATGCCATGGGAGCATCTTGGAGCTTTTTATTTTAAATCCCTAAAGCATGTAAGAATCCTCCCCTTCTCCAAGCTCAAAGGCATGGCTATGCCCCCCCCACCCTTACCTCCTCTTACCTCCTCCCTTGTCTGCCACTGCTATTTTCTCCACAATCCCCTGGAAGGGGAGAGCTTCAGAGCCATTCTTGCTGGCTCCAGCCAGGTTGTATGGGGCCTGGGCACAGCTGGGAACAGTCAGTGGCAGCGACAAGGGCAGGGGCAATGGGCTTGGGGGGCCTCCCTCCCAGCACCTGCTCCTGGGGGACCAGCATGGTGGGGGCACCCACTCTCCTACCCAGTCTCACTGTTGCCACTGTGCTCTTCCCAGTTGAAGCAGCAACTGCTCAGCCTGGCTGGAGTGGCTAGGAGCAGCTTTGAAGCTTCCCCTTCCCTGAGAAGCAAGGAAAGCAGTTATGGCAGGCAGTGGAGAGAAGAGAAGGGGAGGGGACAGGACATGCCTTTGAGCATGGAGGGTAAGGGCAGGAGAGATTCCTACCCTTTGGAGACTTTAAATATGTCCAGTGGCTCCCACAACACAGTCTGCCCACATGGATGGGTGGGCAGTGGGGAGGAGGTTGGGAATGGGAGTGCAGCCATCCTTGCAGTATGGGTGGCTGCTTCTGACACCCATGTCAAATCCTGGATATGCCCCTGCATTGGTCTAACTAAACTGATGGAAATTTGTGCAGCCCTAGGCCTCAAACCCTTAAGGGCTCCTTGTGTGTCATCAAACATGATATATCAATAACTAGAACCGTGCTGACTTCTGGGACATCTCTAAGCAGTTAATACAGTCTGCTCCCCAGCAGGCCCAAAACTGAGGTGTCAGGAACAGCTGTAAAACAACATGCCAAACTAACTTCACCACCACTGCTTCCAGGTTTGCAGCATATAAGCAGGAGAGAGTGGGCAGGACATGCCTGGAAGCATTGTGACATTGTGACTTGGTGTCAAGGGGAACTTAACCCAAGCTCAAGTCTCAGCCCTCCCATCCTTCCTCTCAAAGAGCTGGCTTCACATGTTTTTTTTAGCACTTTTATGTAACAACACTAGAATTTGAAAAAAATGACCAGTCAAACAATATCAGAAAGGACTTCAGTGCAAGAGCCGACTTCTGTAAACAGCATGGATGTGTGAAGAATCCTATTTTAAAGTCATTAAGTTCTGCTCACCTGGCACTACAACTTCAAAAAACAAAGGTTCTTATTTTATTCTGCCTCTCTCTCACTGGTATCTGCTTCTTGGATTGTTGTAAGAAAAAGGATTTTTAGGAGGTATTCAGTGCTCATTTCACTCATTACGTGCTCTGAAAATAGGGAGGAAAAGAAATTTCATTCAGCTTGATCTCCTCTACAAAAAATACAAACCACAAATACTAAAAAATATTCAGTTGCAGACAGGAATTACATACTATAGCAATCCTCTCTTTGAGTTTTTAAGGAACTTAAGCCCTTCAACCCTTGTGATGTTTTCCCTCCTGTTTCTGCTTTGCTTTAAAATTCAGTGCTCAGGCACAATTATCTTTCTGAGCTTGGGTGCTCTTCCAAGAGACCCTATCTGCAAGAGTGGTTAAAGTAAAATAGAATTGGGATTTTCATTAATGCCTTTTCATACTTAATCCATCTTAAAGCACTTTATGAAGCGACCCTATCTACTGGAAATACTGTGGCCCTGTGTAGGCAAACAAAGCACTCATTCTCTTCTCAGGAAGAAACTACATTTATGTCAGACTTGTGAATGGTTCTTGAATGTTAGTGAGGAGAACACCATGGTTATCAACAGGAAAAGCATCAAGGGAGCTCCCATGCTTTAGGGTTGTTGGCAGTAGCCATGTTGGTCTAAGGACATGGGCAGACAAGGTTCTTTGGGTAGATGCGATATCTCTTATTGGACCAACTAAACTGTTGGAAAAATTGTTCTTTCCAAGTGTTCAGGCACAAACACCCTTCTTCAGGCCTAGGGAGAGTCTGCTGGTGTTTAGTGTGATCTTCTGAGTAGAATAGAGCCAATATGCAAAATGCAGGTCTGTGAAAATGAAAATGGGTGGCAGTGAGGATCAGAGGGAATGGGAGACAAGAGGTGTGAGACAGGTAGGTTGTGGGGGAAACAGGGGAATGTTGAACTGGGGAGAACGTATCTGGACAGGTTACCTGGGGTATCAAAACTTCTACCTGGACATAATCAAAGTTACAGAAAATGACCTTCAATTTAAGAAGAGTTGTGCATAACTTCTCTGTGGCATATATAAATGTGAAGTGTCCGTAGGTAGTAAAAGAACATGGTGATTAGGTGAGAAGACTGTCAGTGTTCTACAGAAAAACTATTGAAATCATCCCTTTAAATTTTTTTATTAAGAATATGTATGGCGAAGCAGAATATTTTGCAAAGCTTTGAGGTTTTCATCAAGAACAAAACAAATTCATTTTGTATTTTTATGAAAACCTAAAAAATTGGAAAAAAAAAATCAACCAAATCAAATATTATTTTAATGCTTTAATTGAAGCATTTGGTGAGGGGTGGGGGAAATCCAGCTGCTTTCTGAACTGATCTAGCATAGGAAAACTGGTTTGTATTCACTCCAGGATAATAGTCAGGAATACTCACCATCAGATAGCTGTTTGGGATGTCTCAATGCAGTTCCTAGTGGACATGTTCCCATGCTTACAAAACATACTATCCTAATGGGCTCTGACTGGAAGCCTGCCTGACAAACTCTGTCCAGTGGCCAAGGAGTGGATGAGGCAGTGGGACTAAATTTGCCCATTACTCATAGAGGTAAAGAGCATTTATTACAGGGGAAGCTGTGTGCAGCTGCGCATGCAATACCCATTCTGAGATAAATAGTTGAATTCAGTCTATAGGGCTGCCCAGACATAAGCCAAATGCAAAAATTATATTCATATAATTAATAAAGAAATAAATAAAATTGATTTTTTAAATGAATGAGCGTCTCATTAAAGACTGATTGATTTTCTTTGCATAAAAATGTGCAGCTACCTTTTCTTTCCATTTTTACTCTCCATGCAACTTATTTCTCCTGAAGTGCCCAGAGAGGCAGCTCTTTATTAAAAATAAATATAAAGGAAATGCTGTAGGCTAAAAAATAAAATAAACTGTAAAAATGTGAAATGGTTTATTAGCACAGAACACACTTTAAATGGAAATGAACATGTACCTGGCAATGGCTCATTACATACACGTTGTGCTCCATCATGCTAAGAATAAATAGCTTCATATTAGATGCCAAATTACAGCTCCATTTTTGCCCCTAAAGCAATAGACAGTGGCATCATTAGATGATTTGCTTGCATCAAGAGCTGGAAACAAAGATCCCAAAAGGTGCATAAGTAAGCTGCCTGTTTCATACTCACTGTTTTTATTGGCATCTGCGTTACAGCGGAAATAGATACAAAGTCTGAAAGTGTAATTTTAAAGAGAAAAAACTGAAGAATGCATAAGGGTTTTTCCCCAGCCTACCAGTCAACTCAGTTGTCTCATTTAAACGTAGCTATCACAAGAAAACTTTGATGGCATACCTCTTGCATTAGGTATGTTCAGATTTTTCTTTTTTGGGGGGGAGGTAGGAGAAGGGGGAGCTACTTGAAGTGGAACTGTCTTCATCACAGCAAGATGAAAACCACAGTGTGTGCTCATCTCCCACCTCAATACACTTACAGACATTAGAATGGGGTCAGATGATCAAAAGATCTTTTATGCCTCCTTGTGAATGCCAGAACAGTCTTTTTAAGAAAAGTGAGCCAGACGACTGGAAAGTGAGCACTGGGAAGACACGGCATACAGTAGGATTACCAGAACAACTATAGTGGGGTTAAGTTCTTATGAATTCAAACTTTTCTTCATCAGTGTTCATCCACAGAGCCTGCAAGCTTGCAACAACACCACGCACACCATTGATAATTTTGCATATGCATTTTCAACTGAAATCAAAAGGCATCATGCAGTAAGTAATGAGGACAAAATTTAGCTGCAAAACTTATATTTATTATGTGACAGGGAGGAAATCACCACTCATGGATAAGATATGAAATAAATGTGAAGGGTTTACAATGCCTAGGGCCCTGGTTAGATACCGTTTCTTAGTTTTAAGTATAAATACCAACATTTGAAAATTTACATTCATATCTACCATCAGCCAAATCCAACATCAGTGCCCATCTGTCACTAAGAGGTACTTAGTATTCAAGAAATAACGTGTAGCCCTCACACAAAGTAGGCTCACAGTGGATGGGGGGAGTACACATGCTTAAGGAAGCAAAATAGAAAAGGATTGCATTCACCCTCTCCGCACCAAGTTTTAAGAAGTATACTGACGTGCCAAATCTACAGAAATCAAAAGTAATACCTGTTACATTTCAGCTTCCTAACTTCTTTGTCTATATAGTTTTTCTCTTCACAGATAATGTAAAGATCCAACAAAAAACACCCAGTGTTTGGTAAAATTATAGATCATGTAGAGTGTTTGTTCAGCTTTTAAAAAGACATTTAAAAAAAAACCTTTTTTTGTTAAAGCACATTTTGTTCAATGTCCTTTTTTTTTTTGTAAAAATACATCATAATAGAACTGAGTCATCTTCATGGCATTATAGCATGATTTGATCTAATTTTCTTAATACTTTCTCCCCATCTGTTCCATCACTGCAGGACAAATTGTCACCCTGAGAGCCAAGGACAAAAAAAAATGAAATAGCTCAATAGCTAAAGATTATTTTTTTAAACTCAAAAGTTCATCTTGCCTTTTAAATTCAGAAAGGAACAACAATGTGAAAGCTCCAGAAAACTAGGGGAATCTATGGCTGAGTTTTACAGACAAATAAGTGCTAGTTCATCAGAAGATGAATGCATTATTAATAGTTAACATCTATGTTAACGTAACAGAGGCTACATGGCAGGAGGTGACATGGATAACCTAAGAGGGCTTTTATCGTCATTAAATTGTATGACGAAAGCGTAAGTACAACTCCTTGACATGCTTATGTAAATCATTAAGTAATAGCTCCTGCCATGGAGGACATGCTGTGCTACCATTGATCACACCAGGAGGACTTGCACTCAGACAAGTGGAATGATACTATTAGCACATAAAACAGGATCAGCTGTACTGCAGGAAGCACCCATACTGAACAGAAAACACTGAGATTTAATCTAGGTCTGCAGACTGACCGGTTTGGTCAGAATCATGACCAGATCATGATCACCTGCCTCCAAAACAAAAAACAGCCACTTTCCCAATAGGTTTGGATGAATAAGCTATTTTTCCTGAATTATTATTAAAACAGAGGGAGGTATTTGTGTGAGTGCATAATGTTCAGGTGACTAGATGAAAATTCCCAATTCTAAAGCATACTGATGCATGTGATGCTGTTTCTTTTTTTTTTCCCCCTTCCTTATAAAGTATCTACTGAAAGATGCCCTGGCTTTGACACTGGTTTCCTAGAGCTGCTAAAAGGCTTACTGCACTGCAACATGCCCTAAACA
>NW_005842293.1:976644-1013912 GCF_000455745.1 Alligator sinensis | reverse complement strand
AGGGAAAACAATTGTATTGTATTTCTAATGCAATAGTGCAGTAAATAGAAAGTGTCAGTTAGCCCCAGATATTTCCTTTGGTCTGATTCTCTTCTTTCTTCAGAGGGATACATACATTATTTTTTTCATCTCTAAACTACTGTGTTACTGTTGGAGAATTGTTGCTGTTTTCCACACCAGGAGGTTAAGGGAGCATTTCTTCTTGAGAGAGTGTGATTCTCTGTAGACTGTTAAGTACAGTGCTATCCTTTTAAGACGTTAGGATTTGTCCAAGAAGCATTAACCTAAACCTTTCTTTTCTGACACCTTTTTCCCCTCAAAGAGAAACTGTTGCTAATGTATTTATAGTCTGCTAGATAGTCTTGGTGTGATGCAAATGGATGGAACAAAGACAAATCTATGCAAGAATAGCAAAAAAAAAAATGTGCACAAAACTTCATTTCATTTAAAAACAAGCCACAGTCCAGCAAAATTCTGTTTGTAAGAAAGTCTATGTTCATTCTTGCAAAAAATGTAATTGCAAATATCCATGGCAAGTAAATAAAAAGGTCGGAAGCAAATCCATGGGGTTTGATTTAAATGAACAAGTGAACAACTTTTGCCACAAGAACCTGTCTACTCGTGTGCTGTCTCCTGTTGGCGGTAGTCAGGATGTGGAGTTTGCTTAGTTATCTTACAGAGAAGAGATTTTAAAATTCCAGCTAAGGATCTCTTTCATGCTGATTTCCCATAAATCTTGACCACCGGGAAAGGTCCAGAAGACTGAAAGAATGCTAATGTTTGGTCAATATTTAAAAAAGGCAAACAGGACAACCTAGATAATTATAGACCTGTCAACTGAACATCAGTCCCAGACAAAATAATGGCTTATTTTAATAATGGCTTAACTAATAATGGGACTCAATTAGTAAAGAATTAGAAAAAGAGTGATGTACTTACTTCCTGTCAACATGTGTTATGGAAAATAGATCTTGTCAAAGTAATTTGGTGTCATTTTTAAATGAAACTGTAAGTTTGGTTCATAAAGGAAATAATGTTGATTTAACACACTAAGAGTTTTGAAAGACTTTGCACAGCACTTTATTAAGAAACCAAAACAATACAAAATCAATCGTGTCACACATGAAATGGATTTAAACTAACTAACTAGCTGATTTCAAGATAGAATTATAAATGGACAGTTATCACCATGCCTGTATGTTCCTACTGGGATCCTACAGGGACTGCTTTTGTGTTATTTAAATTTTTTACCAATAACCCCGGGTAAAAGAAAGAATCATTACTGATAATGTTTGCAGATAACACAAAGATTGGAAGAGAACTCAGGTTGTTGATATGGAGGAATCTGGATCACTTGGTAAACCAGAGGCAATGATTGATATGTGTTTTGATACAGCCAAATGTAAGGTCAGACATCTAAGGAAAAAGTATATAGGCTGCATGGGGGTTTCACAGTTGTAGGATGAGTTGTGTTTTAGACCTCATTGCAGACTGTATTGGGAGCTTCACTCAGGGGACAGGCCTGGCTTTCTTCATGTCCCAAAAGGAGACTGGACCTCAAGGTTGCAGCCCTGTTTACCAACCACATACACATGACAGGCCCATGGTATTTGCAAATCCTTTCCCTTGGGAGCTGTGCCTAGCAGCTGATGAAAGTGACTTTAAACAGTTTTATCAGAACAAACACTTTGTTTAAAGGCGTAGAGTCTTGAGTTTATCTCCAGACCTCATCCTTTCCTTCCAAATTTTGATAACTTCTATTCAGTCCAGGACCCGTATTTCAGGCTGGGAGGAATTGACTGCGGTGCTACATTATTGGCCCTTGGAGAAGCTGGCCAAGGATTGGGTAGAGTCTGCATCGTCAGGAAGAACTGTTTTTCTAACATGGATGTTGTAGTTCAACTGTAGCTTTCAGGCTTGAAGCAGGGATTAATTCGGGAGGTATCATGGCCCATGTTATACAGGTCAGTCTAGATGATTTTAACAGTCCCTCTGGGCTTAAAATCTCTGACACTAAAATATTAAAAATGGAGACATAAGTAAAATGTATTTTTCAGGCCAGATCCTATGCCACCTATTAGATGTCTAGCCATCTAACCACCTATTAACCATCTAAGTGCAAGCCTATTCCAGCCTGCTTATGTTTCTGAGAAACCATTAATGTATCTTATTTTGTAATACACCTCCAAAAACTTTCAAAAAACACTGAGGAATAGGAATACTTAGTGTTAATGGTTTTTAAGGGAATTAAGCATGGTATAATAGGCTTACACTAAGACACTTATACACCTAAATGTCAGTTAGATACCTAACATGTGGAATAGGATCCAACATTCATGACTATGAAAAATGATTGTAACACGTTTTATCATAGTCCTGGCAGCCATTACCTTCTTAATAGTCACAATGCTATTGCCACGCTGTATTAAAAATGTGCTGGGTTTTTTTCCTGACACACAGACTGCATTCCCTGGTGTTTCTAGGTTGCTCATTTCTATTCACTCTATAGCATTTATAAATGACATCATGATGGAATACAGTAGGACCCGGATCATTTGTATCCAGGTGGTTCGCAGCCAGCTGTCAAGTGAAGGACAAGCCACTCAACTGTTTCCTGCTGCTTTTACTTCAAAGGGTGCTGTTTCTCCCATTAGCTGGAGCACAGCAGTGGTCTCATGCATCTAATCATAAAAGCATCATCCTTGGAAATAAAAGCCACAGCAGGCAGCTGGGGCATCTCAGCAGTCCCATGCAATTGTTTGCTGCAGCTTTCAACTTCAGCCCCAGTCACTTTGCAAACCCACAGAGGGTAAGGAACCTCAACCTTAGGGAATAGGGGGATACATTGGTCCATTCCATTTTCTTTAATTTTTAAGCAAAAATGTATCCTTGCTTCTGTGCCTGTCACCTTGGACCTCCTATTAAATCCACTAATAACTTGAGGGTGGGATGCAGAGACCCGGCATCGGGACTTTTCTGCAGCATGTGACATTAGTAGGTTCTGCGACATGTCACTATGCTAACACAAATGGACAAAGATCACCCACTGCCTCAGAAGGTTAAAAGCTTTTCCATTACCAACTTTTGCTGAATGCATTTGGTAAAAAAAGTGAAGCAGCCTGGGAAAATAAAGCCTTGTCATTTACCTCAACAAGTAATTCGAGAATGGTAACGAAAGTGAATCAATCAAAGCTGTAATCACAAGTTACTTCCAAGTGGCATCAACAGGCAAAAGCATATCAAATCCACTTTAACTGCTTCTTCACATTTCCAGGCAGAAGACCAAGGTTCAAAGAGAGTCCAGTCCATATCTTTTGGGCAGCTGACTCCAGACATTTTAAAAGGAGTGAAGAACGCAAAAAAGGACTTGAAAAAAACCCACTAGATGTAGTGGAAAAAGCAATCAGAAAAATCATTCATTGAAAGAAAAAGAGTGTGTGTTCAATGAATAATTCAACGTGTCAAATAAACTTTTGTCTTTTAATTGTCATCAAAATGACCCACTTGCCCTTGTCAAATATGAGAGAGAGACCTGGACAGAAGCTGTCAAAACCTGACTGATGTAAAACTCGAGAAAGAGATTGCAAAGAGGGAGACTGTTCCTTCCAAATGTACAAGGAAAGAGTTGTTACATCAAGAAAGCTAGGATGTGTGAAAGACTGATGCAAACATGTTTCTCTCCAACAGAGAATGACAGACTGATCATTAGAACCAGCTATGAGGTTCCTCAGAAGGATAAAATTGAAAGGTACAATGAGTTTATCTAAGAGAATTGAAGGTGTTAATGTAGTGGAGGATTTCAGACCTTGGGTATCAGAAGTTCTTAAAGCTAGATTGTAAAAATGGCCTACTCAAAAGCACAAGATCAATAGCTTCATTCTTAAAGAAAGAAAAGTGCCCTAGTGCAATGAATAAGGTGCTACACAATTTCTACATACAGAAAACTATGGAAGTTACTCACACAGTGGGCGAGATTAAATTTAATGGCACCAGGATTTACTCCCACATCAATATCACACAGTCAAGCTGCAAAAGCAAATGCAATCCTTTTGGGAAGCAAAATATCGGCTATTAGAAAACCACCCCTATGTTATGTTTTCCCCTAACAGACTCAAATTGATCGGTATCAGCGCCCCCCTTGGGCTTTCTAGCTCTGATGATGGATCATTTTTTTATAACTTAGTTTTAGTTACATGTGTTTTCCCCTATAAACTCTGGCATGATTCAGACTGGCACCTTACATAGCCAAACCTAAATGCCTAGGATTTAGTATGCACTCACAATATTCCATTTCTTTTAGAAAGTCTAACTGGAAAAGTTTCTCAAAAAGAAGGGTCTGCTCAGTAAATGTTTGACTATTCCAGGAATCATCATGAAATGGAAGTAATATACTCCTAAGTACTGAGCAAGAGATGCTGAGCTCATTAACATCCATGAGAGCTGACATTCAGCAAATCTGTAAATCAGAACATGGGGAACATTTTAAAAAAATGTTTAAGTGGCTTAGGCACCTAAGTCCCATTTTCAGAAATGACTTGGGCACTGAAAACGCCTGAGTCTCATTGAAAGCCGATGTCTTAGAGTCCTAATGGCTGTCACTTTTGGAAACTGGATTATGGGGTAGAGTCACAAAGGCTATCTTTTTAAATGTGTTTAGATGCCTTACAATGCGGACTGGCACCTACTGGAATTTTCAAAACTGCCTACACACCTACAGACCAATCCTATTTCACCTATAAGCCATCTAAGTAGCATTGAAGCACTAGTTAAGTGTGTAAGAGCAATCTTATTGTACTCTGCTCACCTTCCTGAAAAATTAATGCAAAAATGGGTACGGGGTAGGTCCTCCTCCTCCTCGTCTTCCTCTCTATCTTGTATGGCTTAGTCTTAAGGCTACAATAAAGCCTTGTTACAAAAGTATATGTATTAACAGTTTTTCAGTACTCAAGTGTGGCATCACACTTAAAAGCAAAGGCTTTTATCAGTATTGCATTTGCAGAGTCCTGGCAAAGTCACTCTAAGGACATCTTCTACTGCCACTGTCCAGACCTCAGCCTACCATATACTTGAAAGCAGCCAGTGATGATGCCCCAATGACAATGCCCCGCTTCACCATCTCATTTCCAAGTGCAGAGTGGGTGAGTAGGAGCACTTAGGTGGGGTGTGTTCAAATGGTACTAGGGATGTAATGGAGGCACACTCAAAAATGCAGACACACTCAGTGTGTTCCTTAAACACCTAATATGTGGAATAAGTTCACTCCCCAAATCAATGCAAGTTAAGGGCCCTGGCTGCTTCTGAAAAAGCCGATGGACTCCTATCTCCCATCTTTAAGTGCCTATCTTTAAGATCCCTAATCCTTGGACTCTGGAAAAATCTCCCCCCATGTTTACTTAGGCACCTAATTCCCTGTGCAGGTTTGAAATCTTTGGCCTGAATCCCCATGTCCCCTGCACATCTTCTAAGTTACATCTGATGACACCAAACTTTGGGATAGAGCATCCACACCTGAGGATAGGCTGGTGATCCAGGCTGACTTGGATAGGCTCAAAAAGTGGGCAGATACAAACCTGATGACATTCAATACCAAAAAATGCAAGGTACTCCACCTTGGGGAAAAAAAAACCCCAGCACATTTATAGTCTCGGCAGTGCTACCTACACTCACTAGCACCACAGCCGAAAGAGACTTGCGGGTTATGATTGACCACAAGATGAATATGAGCCAGCAATGTGATGTCACAGCTGGTAAAGCAAACCAAACTCTGGCTTGCATCCATAGATGCTTCTCAAGTAAATCTCAGGATGCCATCCTCCCGCTGTACTCGGCCTTGGTGAGGCCGCACCTGGAGTACTGCATCCAATTCTGAGCTCCACAATTCAGGAAGGATGTGGAGAAGCTTAAAAGAGTCCAGAAGAGAGCCACGTGCATGACTAGAGGTCAAGAGAGCAGGCCTTATGAAGAGAGGCTGAGAGCTATGGGACTCTTCAGCCTGGAAGAGCGCAGGCTCAGGGGGGACCTGGTGGCAGCCTATAAGTACATCAGGATTGTGCATCAGGATCCGGGGGAACACCCGTTCACCAGAGAGCCCCAGGGGATGACAAGGTCCAATGGTCACAAACTCCTCCAAGACTTTTAAGCTGGACATAAGGAAAAACTTCTTTACTGTCCGAGCCCCCAAGGCCTGGAATAGGCTCCCTCCAGAGGTGGTGCAAGCACCTACTCTGGACTCCTTTAAGAAGCATTTGGACGCTTATCTTGCTGAGATCCTTTGACACCAGCTGACTTCCTGCCCTTGGGGCAGAGGGCTGGATTCGATGATCTCCTGAGGTCCTTCCAGCCCTAATGTCTATGAAATCTATATGAGCATTTGATGCCCTTTTGTAAAGATTGTCTGAGATGATTATTTGATGAATTCACCAAAGAAAAGAACAAAATCCCAAGTATTAATTAGCTATCCAGGATATGGCCCAGCATAATATGCAAAGTGTGCTACCCCTTTAAGGAATCAAATATTTGATACTTGAGGCATAAAGAAAAAGACATTTCTTGACATTTGAAACATTTTATATTTCAGATGGGTCGCATCTGGCAATAAAAAAAAAATCAGTGGAAATTTACAGCCTCTTCACTACAAAGACAGTAATACTGACCCAAGATTACACTGATGTCCCCTCAAATGCCAGCAACACTTAAAACATTTTCTGTTTACCAGGTAACAAGGAGTGTGATTTTTTTAACACTGTACTCAGAACACATTTTGCATTTTGATAGTGATGTTTCTTTTTGATCAACCCTCTATAATTGGCTCCTTTTAAAGTGAGGATAATTTAGTTTTCTTCCAAGATCAATCCTGGCTATCCTTTCTCTCTTCTAAAATATAAAAGAACTTTTTTGGAAAGAAGATGCATCATTTACTTTCAGCCACCCACCCACATTATGAAATTGGGTTTCTAAATAATACAAAAAATAGTGGCAATCTACTGGACCCATTTCAATCTGGACTGCATTTCTCCTGGTAATACAAAATGTATCATGTTGGCAGATAGAGGGGTTTGGCAAATCGTGTGTTTAAATCAGTTGTTTTTTTGTCTGGTTGCCTGTGGTTTTGTGCCTCTGAACTAACCAAGTGAGGCAGATTTATTTGTTTGTGAATAGGATTGGGTGAAATGTTATTTGTGAACATTTTAGTCACTTTATAAAGCCATCAACAACCCATGGTTAGAAGCTAAGGAAGACAAATTCCAATTGAAAATGAGGCACGTTTTTAAGAGAGGGCAGTTAACCAGCCTACAAAGGAAAGTGGTAGATTTCCCATCAATTTGTATCTTAGCATCAAGACAGATGATTTTCTGAAAGATATGCTTGAGCCAGATATGAGTTACTGAGCACAGTTTGTTGGTAAGTAAGTAGAATCCAAGGAAAATGATCTACAAGTCAGACTGATGATCTGATCTTATGGTTTCTTGTAACTTTAAACTCTATGGTCACGTCCAGATATACATGGACATTTGGTTCCCTGGGGAGAACCAGTGTCAGTGCATCTTATGCTGCCGCTAGTTGCCCCAGGAAACGCCAATGCCGCGCATGCTCTGGTACATGACAAGTTACCCCAGGTGGCATAAGGGAGGCTGGGGTCAGCAGCATTACCTGGTGTCCTGGAGGCCTCCCAGGGCTGCAGCAGTGGCAATCCTGTCATGCGGAGCCTGGCGGGCAGCAGAGAGTGGCTCTGGCTGGCCACGTTCTGGCTTTGGGTGGTGCGCACTGCTGCCACGTGTGCCACTCTCCTTTTAGTTTCCATGGGGTTTTTTCACCCTTGTATATCCAGGGGTCAAAAAACCCCTCCGGGCTGCTCCCTTGCAGCACAGAGAACAACTGAATATATGGCATGTGGCACCACAGACTTGCCTGCAGCACCACGTACCACACAGCTGTGCTCATCTGGATACAGCCTATGACTCCACGAAAACTCATGCACCGAGTACATTTGGCTGTAAAAGGGTCATCTCTCTGACACTTTACAAATATCTCCATGTCCACGTACCATGTCATATAATACAGCAGTCAAGTCAGCTTTGGTTCGGGCTGCGTACACAAGATACAAATAGATTACAGTCCAGGGGCAGGATACTGATCTCAGTGACTGGTATAAACCTGAATGCCAAGATGGGTTTGTTTGATTTTTTAAATGGATGTCTAACGTGAGCTTCCTACATTCACATTCAAGCATCTAAAGAAATGACCTGATTTCTGTGGGAGCTGGTAGGTGCTAGTCATTTTGGAAAACTAGGCTACTTATTTAAAAGATGAAGTAAAGGTCTGATAACCAGATTTGAGGACCTCATCTTTAAAAAATACCTCACCAGATTTCTTTACTATTGCTTTACTTCACAGTAACATCAGTGTAACTGAGACCAGAACGTAGCCTCTGTACTACAGCATATTTTCCCAACATGCTTATAACAAATGTATCCTGTCAGCACAGCCAATTTCCAGCAACAACACAGACAAGGTGCCCCTGACACAATAACATGCGTCGTACACTATCTCTATTCCCATGGATGTGTATAGTTTCTTAGTAAAATACAGTATATGCTAGAGCACTAAGTGGCTAGACGTGGCACACACTGAACATGGAGCAAAAGTCCAAGTCACAGGTCCAGATTTCCACGTGTATACCTCACTCATTCTTAATCAGCTATTCTACTCCCCTGCATCTGTTCAGTAGTTCCGTACTTCAGATGACTGCGCTGCTGATCCAAGAGCAGGTTTCTATGAAGCATCTGACACTAAGCTCAGGTACAGACATTACACTTGTACCAGTATACCAGTCTATACCTATAACAGAACAGAAGTTTTGGCACACATTGACTGGTTTAAAAATGGTGGAACCCAGTCTAAGATTTGACCTCCTCCAATCCCCCACCAAAGAGCAAATGTGTGGTCTGTTCACTACCCATCTAAACTACGCCGCTTACAGAAAATCACATAACTTAGAGCAATTCTGCCTTGGGCTTCTTGAATCTCTGTACCGAGCCTAAAAGGAAAACAGTGAATGGCTGCAATTGTACATTGGCTACATCCTTTCTTCATCAAATGTCATAATTTAGTTGCTGAGGCACACTTAGTCCATTCTGCTAAATCACTGTAGTGGAGTTTTAATTACCTCTGTATTGAAAGCACTTGCATGCTTTATGGTGTTATTTAAATCTAAAGGAGAGTACTCGGTCCTTGACTCTAATGGGGGGCCTGCCTAAGTAAAGATTGCAAGATTTGGTTCTGTGCAATTAAAACCCTCTAAGGACACAAATTGGTCACCAGGTTGTTTAAAACATTGAGCAGAGTAGACACTTTAATCATTAAACTTGACAGGCTGTATTGAACTAGCCATGTTTGCAGTTGGCATGTCTTTTGTCTTTCAAAAAAGTACTTCATGTTATAAAGAAGGGGAAAAAACAATTTAGCATTAGGAAGAAACTCAGTCAACATCTAATTAACAGCTAATGGATAGCAGAATGAACATTACACAACGATTAATTTTCTTATCGTATATAAAGGCTGAGGGAAAGACAGAACTTTTACTCCTTTAAAACAAGCATGATTTTTAAATGCGAAAGCTAATAGCAAAGAACAGTGGTACTGAGGAATGGGTTATGTGGCTACTCCTTTTGCTTTTAGCTTACTGAAGATCCAGCCCTGTGACAATGCAAAAATATATTCCCACTTCAGACTTGGTGCTGTGAATAGAGCAGGTTTTACAAGTCTTCTCCCTCAGGAAAGACTGATAACGTTAGGCCACTATGAGAGGCTGCCCAGTGAGCCTCACCCCGTATTTTGAGGTGTAAGTGTGTACTCTGCCCAGGCCCCATTGTAGTCAAGTCAGTCCCAAAGCCACTGCAATTGCAGGGGCACCTTAGATGCTGTAACAACCCTCCTCCACTCTGCCTGGTGTTTGGCCCGCTTTGTGCACTCTGTCAGTCGAAGCCCCGTCAAGTCCTTATACAGGTTTCCCTCGATTGATGTGGGTTCTATTTATGCGAATTCGCTCTGATGCGATGACCCTTTATATACCAGAAATTCATTATATGCAAGGTAAACTCCCCCAAGCAGGTAAGTCTGTGAGGGGAGGGGTAAGGAGAGAGGAAAGGGTCCCACTCACAAGTCTGTGAGGGGAGGGGTAAGGAGAGAGGTCAGGGTCCCACTCCCCCCAGTCCCTGCTGCAGCGGCCCCGGGAGCAGCCAAAGCCAGCTGCCTGCAGCCACTGGGCTGCACCGTGCCCTGAACCCCCGGGGCTCTGCTGCCCCCCGGGCACCATGCCCTGAACTCCCCAGTGCACCACAGCCCAGCACTGCTAGTAGGCGGCATCCGCCATTCCCAGGGCTGCAGCAGGGGTGGGTGGCAGCTTGCAGCAGGACAGAAGGAGGCTGGGGACAGTGACCACTACAGACTGGGGCCGGCAGCAGCAACAGGCTCTTCCCAACATTCAGGGTGGGCCGCAGCAATAGGAGGGGGGCTGCTGCCACCCCAAAATTTACCGTAGTTTCCCCCCAACCCCAGCACCGCCACCGAGAACCAGGAAGAGCCCCAGCCTGCTCTTGTCCCATTGCAGGCTGTCACCCGCCTCTGCTGCAGTCCCAGGAGCGGTGGATGCCTCTGCCTTGCAGCCTCTGGGCTGCACTGTGCTGGGGGATTCGGGGGAAGTGGAGCCCTGGGGGGTTTGGGACACAGTACAACCCAGCTGCCACTCTCGAGGCCGCTGCAGCAGGGGCTGTGGTGAGTGAAGAGAAGTGGAGCAGTGGGGTGAGTGGGGAGAAGTGGGGTGAGTGGAGCTGCCGCCTGGCCCTCCATTGCACCCTGTGTTATAGTTTTGGCAAAGGTGTCCGGCCTTCTTGTCATGTGTCCAAACCATCGTAGCTTCTTTTGTTGCACAACCTGCAACAACGATTTGTAGGTTCCAGTTTCTTTACTGATTTGCTGTTGTAGCTCAGCATAACATCTCAGTGTACAAATTCAGCATGAAAAAGAAAGAGAGATTCTGACCAAGTGAGGATGTCCAAGCTCTTGTGTGTCCCATGCTGCTTGGAAACAAAAATCCAGAGTGACCTAGTGGACCCAAACCCAAATGATGTAGGTTTTACTCCTCACTTTGCCACTAACCAGCTGTGTCATCTTGCACAAGTATCTACCTCTGTCTGTCTTTGCTTCCCTACCAAATCTCTTTCTGCCTTGTCTAAGATTGGAGGAGCTCAGGGTCTCTTCTCACAATATAGTTTTGCAGCCCATGGCCCCCTGAGGCCTTGAGGTACTACTGTCATACAAATAAAATAAGAAGTACTGGGAAAGAAAAAAGGTGCATGGCATGAGTGGTGTTACTGCTTTCTATCTATTCTCAGCAGGAGATGGTCCCTGGGGCACTGCTGGTATTTAAAGAGCCAACGTGTTGTATCCTACACTGAGTCTGGAATCAAATCAGGTAACAATGAAAATGAGTCTTGTCCCTAGCAAAGGATCTAATTTGCTTTCTGAAGCAAACAGTTTGAAGCAGAGACACAAAGACACGGGACCCTATACCTGGCACAGGAAACAGAGAGAACATACTTCTGCCATTTTGCTGGGGAGACTAGATGTAGGAGGAGTGGTGGATGGGGGAAAAGAGACTATCTCAATTATTTTAATTTAGTGTTAAATCTACTTAGCGCAGCGAGGCTGAAAACATGATATGGGTTTTTCCTCTCATCCACATTCCCTGGAGAGGAAGAGTTCTTCAAGGCTTTAAAGGTAACTAGAAATCCAGTTTTCCCCAAGGCCCAGTTACAACTCCAAATAAGGTAACCGATTAATATTGAAACATGTAAGTGTGCTAAATCTTGACATCCTTGGTGAAATCTTTGCATCATTAGCAAGACAAACAAGAAATAAACAAAAATACATGCCTGTGAGCTGGGAATATGCATCGCTTTAAGCCACTGGTCATCACTTAGATTGCTGCAAAGCTATCGTGGATGTAATTAATTTGTATACTTCAGAGCTGTCAGCCCATCAGAATGAAAATGAGCTTTGGGGCTGAAGAGGGCAAACTTCCAGATTTGTTTTACTGTAAACAGCAAAACCACTACTATATCAGGTATCCAAAACACTGAATGAATAATAACAGCAATAACAACATTAAGTATTGGACAGCATTTCTTAAATTCATTGTGTCAGGCAAACTTGGTATAAAATTGATTTTTATTCCATCTCCATGGTGTTTCATCCTTTCTTCTTTTTCCAGTTCCCCTCCTACACTCCACCTCTCTTCTGCTGTATGACGCAGTCTTTGTTTTCCCCAGACTAATTTTTTGTAATTTTTTATGCTTTTCAACATTTCCTTTTTCTTTAAATCTATTTTCTCACAGCCCCATTCTTCATTACCTTAGTCTTTTGTCTGTCCTATTCCCATACCCTTCCCATCCTCTTTTTTGCCTGCTATTGCAATTCTTCATTTCCTGAATCTCACCGGTTTTTCCCCTATCTCACCCCAATTCCTGTCCCCCTACCCCTCAGGCACTTTTCCACAGAAATGGGAAATTACCTCATCTGGCATCAGAACACTTCCATTTATCCAGTACTGTATACTATAGATGAGGGTGAACTGGACATCTCTGCTTCTTTCCAGCATAGGAGAAGGATATGGCTTGCAACTTCATTAAAGAATTTCAAAAAGTCCAAAGGAAGGTAGTATCACAATTCAAATCAGAATGAGCTGCATAGCCCAGATAAATGCACACACAGACTTTATAGCTTTTGGGAGCTGTCATCAGGACAGAAAGAATGGCCATATATACAAAATATCACATGAAATATCAATAGAGAAGCTCTATTGATTCTCTGAAACAGAAAAAATGATCCATCCAGGAAATGTGCTTCAGTCAAGCAATTAAATACAATCTCAAGGAAGAAAATTGTCCTGGGACAGTGGCACCAGAATATATGCCTTTGTTTCTGTTTGGCATTTTTGAGGACATTAAAAAAGCGTCTCTGAATAATTTTACAGAGATTCAGACATGCACACAAAACCTATCCAAAACCTTCAGTAGCTAATAATTTCACACTGTATGCCTATTATTTAGTGAGGGGTCTCTCCTTGTCTGATTAAAATTGCAAACTCAATTTTGCAAAAGACCTACAGAAGCAGCAGCACTGAATCCAGTAGAAGTAAAAAGTTACTCTCACAAATAAGGCTTTCTAGGATCAGGACTTGCATTTGTTTTCATCCTTCCGTACTGAACTCCAAACATACATCTTACAAAACAGTAGCATCCTACATTGTCTGGCACCCTTAGCAGGCTAGATTCACAGCTGTACAGGTCAACAGACACAACCCAGAGCACGGAGAGAAGAGATGAACGCAGATGCCATAGCTCTAGTTATTTGACCAGAGCTATAATAACTGAGGGCAGTTGAGGACCTGCACCATAAATTCTGGGATAGCCTTGAAGCCATTTTAACATCCATCAGATTCCCTCCTGGTTCTTGGCATGCCAGGTGAGCCAGAGGTAGAAGGATTTGGTCACTCCTCGTCTCATGCTCTCCCACCAGTAGGCAGGAAAAAATCCCTGGAGGTTGCTCAAGAGCCCTTTACATTGCCAGAGCTAAGGAAAGGGGCCTTAGCAGGGAGGCAGCATCTGACCCACAGAATTTATATTTATCAGAGTCATTCAGGAACGAGGAATGCTTCACCAATCAGATTTTCCCTTTTTTATTTTTAAAAATGTGGTCTCTCTGAAGTCTGCCTTTCCAGTATTCCTAGCTTATCACCACATGGAGTATTTGGCTGAATCCACTACACAAGTAGCTTATTTTATTCACAGAAGTGTATTAAAAGAATGAACCATCTTTTACAAACGGGTATTTTTTTTAAATGTGTAGATAATGTCGCTTCCCACCACCTGAATTCAAGTTGTGCGGTCAAATCTATTCCACCGCACATGGCTCACCGTGCTTAGCAAAAACGAGACAAGTTGTCGTCTACAGTTCTGCCAATTTGTTTCACATCAAAATTACCCCAGACTTGATAACTGCTTTGGAGGACAAACGAATTCCTCTGGCTACCTAGAGCTGTAACATCCTCAAGTACTTGAGCGAACATCTGGAATAGACAAATTAGGTTTTGTTTTTAAAAACATACCGTGACAACCAATTACATGCTAACAATGGGTTGGTTGCAATTTAAAAAAAATCAGCATCAACAGTCTGTTCCTCGATAAATGATTTTCATCCAGGGAACTGTTCAATTTTTCTCATAGAATAAAATGTGTAATTTTTCTCTGGAAAAGCAGAATTGTGCATATGTCACAGCAAGGAGGGGGACGACATCTCAGAAACCTTTTATGGAGCTCATGCTGGTCCTTCCAAGTCCCATCCAAACGTCAGTGGGTGACATTTAAGTCACCTGCACATGTTTACAAGTAAATAGACTAGACAGTAGGAATCATCTGGCCCGGTGAAAAAGGACAGGGCCAGCTGACAATGAATGTAACAAGTGAACAAAAGGTGGCTGTAAACATGGCAAAATATAGCCCTGAGAACCATGAGACTGGTATTTTTAGTGAAAGAGACTTTCAGGTTACGTTAAGCAGGAAATAGCATATGACAAGAAAGCAGCTTTAAATGTGAAGCAATTCCCCTTGATCACAGGCAGGCAACAGAAATACAGTTGGCCGTTCCATCAGAAACCCAAAAGTTATGCATTCATTCTTTCGAGCTGTTCCCACAGCGAGTCTTGAAGCACACCCACACGCTTTAAAATATTCTTTGCATCCACCCAGGGATAGACCCTGCTCACTACCACACACGCACCCTGGAGCAGATTCATGCACAGGCCTAGGGGCTTCGGGCCTGCCAATCAGGGCCCCCTTGGAAAAATTCAGAGGGGAGGCTAACTGCGTGCCACGGATGAGCCGTGACCAGCTGCAGCACCAAAGTATACCGGAACCAAGCCGAGGCAGAGGTGGAGCTAATGGGCCCACCCTGGGCTGCGGGTAGCGCTACAGGAAGAAACAGTCACAGCACAGGTATGTGGTCAGGGGCCTGGGGGTGCTGCCCAGTGCACACCTCTACCTGGCAGCCCTGCAGCTGGGGCAGAGGCTGTGTGAGGACAGCCTCCTCACTTGGTGCCGGGTGCTCATGGCCGCACGCTATCTGCAGCGCTGGCAAAGCTCCGCAGGCAGACAGGCGAGCACGGCTCTCTGAGCCAGCCTGGGGCAGGGCTGGGGGGAGCCAGCAGCCCCTGGCAATGGCTGCCTGTGCCTGGCAGACCCCACACACATTCACGCTTTTGCAAACAACCCTAGATGCAAACAAATTTGGCCCCAGCCCCAAAAGTTTGGCCTGTCATGCAGTTTCCTGAGCTGGGATGTGGAGTTGAGGAGGAATAGGCAGAATGTGAAAAGCCCACTCAGGGGGCTATGGAGCTCAGCAAGTGAGATAAACAGTACATTCATCAGTCCTATTGTTCTACAATGTAAGAACTGGTGTTACCCAAGGAGAGAAGTCGGGCTTTGTTACACATTCATTTAGGCATCTCAGGAAGCTCTTAACCCCTGGACCATCCACACATTAAGACATGTAAACTAGTTTTAAGCATCCTTTAGGCATTTTAATGTTATGCCATTCCAGGTCACATTTATCTCTGATTTGTGTTACCCAGCTCATGTGCCACAGATGTGTGGCCACTCCCCAGACATAGGCCACCCAAGTTTCAGTCTGTCAGCATCCCAGGGTGCAGTGAGACCCCTGCTAGCCAGCCCGCTAGTGGCAAATCACAGCGGGGGACAGTCAGAGAAGGTTTTTAGCCTTAAGGTGTGACTGATCAACATTTGCGAAGCTTAAAGCGCAATGCGTAACAAGGCTCTTTAAGAGCTATCACTGACATTCCTACTACTTTATGCAGCTGGAATGGAAGGAGAACGAGAAGAGGTAAACTTTGTTTTCCAGCCCCCAAAGGACTTCCCTAAGCCAAGCTCAGCTAATTGTACAAGGGGAAGAGTTTCCAAATCTCAAAGGGGTGTTACTGGGACACCCGCTATATACCAGCCACTCAAATGATTTGAGTAAACAGATGCCAGTTGCAATGTTTCCAGAGTGTCATTAGACACACATTGAACAAGTTTCCTTGATTAGCTTTTTCAAGCTAAGGGAGCCTATAAAATAGATTTGCCCTTCAAACCATTGTCTTTCTACAATCAAAACCCTACCACATTTCTAGCACTGCTAATAAAAATATCCTGTGGGTAAGGACCCACATCTGATCATTGCCTGAATTTTGTACCTGGACAGTCCAAGGGTTAGGTTAGAAAACTGATAGGATTGTAACAGAATACTCTGATTATGACAGTGCATTGGGAGGCGGTATCAGTTCTCTCATAAAGCTGCCATCATAAAGAACATAGCACCTTTGCATGGGAGTCCAGATTTGGGTGAGGAAGAGCAAGTATGTTTCCTCCAGTCAACACAGTGAAATCCATTTGCTCCTTTACCTATTTAGGTACCCCATTGATTTGAGGAGCAAACTTCTCAAAAACAGATTTAGTCTCTTTGGGCATTTACAGACGTGGTCTGGGAGGCAGGGGGGTGCTTTAATTAGCTTGGCTCCAAGAGCTGTACTAATTAAAGCGCCTGGAGCGTCATGTGTATCATCATCCCCGCGCTGAAAAATGGCGGTGGGGATGCCTTAACTAAAGATCATCGAATGAGCTTTAGTTAAAACGCCCCCACTGCCATTTTTCAGCGCAGGGATGCTGATACCCATGACGCTGATACACGTGATGCTGGAGTCTGCTAGAGTGTGGTAATTACCACGCTCCAGCAGACTTGATTATTCAAGTCCGCTCCAATGCGCTGTAATGACAGCACATTGAAGCAGCCTCCCTGCACGTGTATAGGAGCCCTTTGTGTGACCTTCAGAGCCCATGGTGATGGTGATTCTAGAAGACTTATACACTACCAAACACATGCATGGCATCTTCCAAGTAAATTAGGTTCTATCCCCAGTAGCAGAAGGATCAGTCTCACTGGGGAAATAATCCCCACACACCCACACCCAGTTCACATGCATTAACCCCTAAAGTAAGGCAATGAGGATGCACTTGGGGTGCTCTAGAACAGCACATTTGAGTATAGCAAAAATTCAGGTCTTGAGACCTGAAAATGATCAAGGACTACTCCCATTTCTGGGTTGTTGCATACAAAAATAAGGAGTGTGTAGGCAAGGCTTGTTTCTTTGGCAAGGGACTGAGCACTCTGCTGCTGCAATGCAAACATAACCTAAGTCAATCACTTAGATGCTTCTAAAAATTGTACTCGAGACATAAATTAGAGTGCAACTGGAAATAGGAAAGGGGGAAACATGGGACAAAAGTAAAACATCATGAGATGTGTAGTATTACATATAGAAAGTTAATTCCTCTTAGGATTTATTAAAATAAATGTAGTAAAGATCATGAAGGCCAGCACAGATGACAGACCAATCTTGAAGCAAACAGGCTGGGCAGGACAACTAGTCTTAGAAACATTTTGCAAACAGAACAAAAAACATGCATTTCTGCAGACAGCTGGCATCCACTATTCACCTAGCAGAGATAAGCGTGTCCAAAATTAGATGAGAAAAAGGACTCTTTAATTGAAATGCTGATATTTTAACTATAGAAGAGCAGTCATGACGCTATGGTTAAAAGTATTAAATACTGATTGTCTCCATTTGCAATTTACTTTTGTTTTTCTTCACCTTTCTGAGACCCAATTTATATAGTTCTTCTATATTTTTTAGTCTACCCAGTGAAAGTTATGAATTAAGCTGCTTCAGAAAGTATTCTGAAAAGAGATGATATTCACATTAGTCGCCCCTCTTGCTATTTGGTTAAAATAGATCTAATTTCCTATCTCTATACAGCAAAACATTAAGCTTACGTTTAAATTTAAACACATTTTTTTACCCTCAAAAGTGCCTCCGGGAGTTAGGAGCATAAGTCATACTTTCAAGAATGACTTTAGACACATAGGACTTAAGTGGGGTATGAACATGCAGACAGGCAGCAACTGTGGAGCACTTGGCATGCATTAAAACCCTGATCTTTCTTGTCTCCTGGTAAACTGTTCATGTAAGCCAGATCCTAAGTCAGGGCTGTCCAACTTCTAAGTGGCAGGGGGGCTGAAAGTCCCCACGGACCACCCCAGCAGGGCCTGCACACTTGCAGGCCACACCATAGGGAGCCGTAGTATGTGGAGACCCTCCTCCCTCCCCTCCCCTCCCCTCCCCCCTGAACATGTGTCCGTGCACCCCAGGCTCTCCCTCAGCTCCCCCAGCCATGCCACGCTGCACTGCCCCACTCCCAGGGGCTAGGGGCAGGCAGCAAAAAGCAGAAGGGAGGGGAAGCCCAGACTCCAGCTGCTGTTGCAGTGACCAAGCAGGAGCTCAGGGGCTGCAATGTAACCCCTCCCAGGCCACATGCAGCCTGCCAGTTAGGGCCCTATTACACCTTACACTGCACAAACATTGATGAGTGTTAGTGACAGCTCAAGCTTGGAGCAGGTGCACGTTGAGGCCAGCAAGGGCCTTGAGGGCTAAAAGGTAAGAATCTCCCCCCTCCCATTCCAGGCTTCCTCCCTGCCCCTGACCCCAGGGTATCCCCCTGCCTCCCCCCGGCATTACTTGCTTGGTGAACCTGCCTACCTGGCCACTGCTGCTGCCACCAGGCTGCTGCTCTTCTGGCCCAGAGAACAGCTGCAGCCGCAGCCCGACAGACAAGTCAACCCTTCCCTGCCTGTTCCCCCAGAACAAGCAGTCACAGGGCAGCCACAAGCAAGCAGAGATGGAGGGCGCATGGAGGCATTGAGCAGGGATCTGGGGTACTGGGGAGGGAAGGGGGCGAGTGGGCCCAATCCAGACAAGTGAGAGGAGGGGGGGGTGGGGGTGTTTACACTAAGGTGTAGCCTATAGTAGCTACACCTTAATGTAAGATGAGCTGGATAACACGGATCACAGATAACCCTGCCCTGGAGTGGTGTAGCTTTGAGGTGCGTAACCTGTTTCAGGTGTTGATAAGCATGCTTTAAAACCAGTGCTTGAGTGCTTAAAACCAGTTTAAGGTGTTAATGTGCAGGCAATTCAGGGGTCAAGAGCTCCAGGAGGCACCCAAAATTACCATGCAGCGAGACTATTAGACATCCCTGTCCTAAGTCACTCATAATTAGGAACTGTTGGCTTCACTGAGACTTAAGTATACACATCAGTTTGGTATCAGTTTGTGCACAGTCTATAATACACAGGTGGCCTGTACAGTGCTTCCTCAGCATATATATATATATATTTTTTTTTTTTTTTTTAAATAGCTGTTGGGGGTTCATTTAAACACAAATAAACATAGTCCAGTGTTAATGCAATGTCCTCTGCAATCCAACTTTCAAACAATTGTTTTATCAATCTAGGTAAGACCTGATAGCTGATGGATCATTTGGACATAAAACATAAAGCTCTGTGGTTCCTAAATCACTCACAGGCCACTTGTAGTTCATCAAACGATAGGAAGTGATCCACAACTGGCAGATACTTACATATACCACATGCTTTTACAGTGTTTTCAATTGGTAAGAGAACATGGACTAAAAAACCCTTTTAAAGCCCTGGACTAGATGATCTGAACGTCTAATAAAAATGTATCTATTGTGAGATGCAGATATTTTTCCTGAATTAACCCACAGGGATTATATTAAATGAATTTCCCAAAGATATTTTAAAATATTTTAAAATGGAGAAAAAAAATAATAATACGGCCTTCGACACCCTCCAAATCTCTAGCTTCAAAATATGCTTCAATACAGAAGAGAGTGCTCTTGCTGTGCCAACCAAAAACAATATATATTTAGGTGCAATCCATGGACTGTCATTCCTGTTTTATCAACAGTTACCTGCGAAAATATTGAGAGATGAATATGTATGCCACTTACTACGAATCTTTTATTTGTATTCATACAGACACTTATTTAAATGCGACCTTTCATTCAGATCCACACCCCTCTCATTTATAACAGCCTTCCCCAAAGAACTTATCCATTGGATTCCTTTTTCTATTGTACTCACTCAACAGAAGCCTCAGGGACTTCATAAGCCTGGCTGAGAAGAACTACTTTGATCTCCAAGTGACCAACAATTTTGCTCATCAGAGGTAGTCATGGTGACAAAACAATTCAACCTGTCTAGCAAGAGACACAATATCCATGAAGCTCATTAGTGCAGAAATGGTAGCAATAGACTGATTTAAAGTTATTGTAACATTTGTCATAAAAAAAAAATCTAAACTGTATCTTGCCCATCATTTCTATTGCTGACGGTTCATACAGGAAACAAAGAATGCAAAATAAATTAGACTTCATTGGTGATAGACACTGAAAGTTTGCTTCAGTGTGCACTTCAGATCACCTAGATCTGTATTTCTTGGTGGACAAAGTCAAAACTTCTTGCCACTCCCACACTTTTATTCCAGAATTAACAGTGAAATGTTCAAAGATAAACTGCAACTCACTGATGTGCATGCTTCCAGTTTGACACAGCATACCTGGCTCCAAAGTGTAAGGTTGTGTAGTGAGTGGGGAAGCAAAATTTCCCCTGCTTTGGTCTTTATTTAATAAAGTTTTCAGCATCTTGTAATCCCCATGATCACCTTTTGGACCCCTCTAAAGCCCCCACTACACATTACATATATTACACTATTAATTGGTTAATCATTCAATAAATTTCAATCAGTGCAATGGAACCTCTACCCCATCACTAGAGGAGCAATGGTGCATGGGCTTCCCCCCACTCCATGTTCTCTTCCTTTTCGCTCCCCATCCCCTCCCTTTGCCCCATCTTAGGTTTCCCAGGTTGTCCCTTCCCTTGAGGGCATCCCCCTGGTTGCCTTGGGCATGGCTCACTCCCCTTTCCCCAAATGCTTTCTTGCCCTCTCGCTGCAATGCCTTTCCTTCACACCCTCCTCCCCACTTACCCCCATGTTATTTTCACATGGTTGCACATGTTTTCTGGGTGCTAATGCAGCGCACTAACAGGCTGAGGGGCTTGAAACAAGATGCCTGCCGGATCCAGGTGCATTCACCCCAATGACTCAAGAGCAGAAGTAGAAGAGTCAGGTGACCTGCATCACCCTTTATAAACTCAAGCAACAGGCCAAAGGGGCATTCTGGCCAGAGAGGCAGTCTGGCTACAGGAGTCCCAGGGAAAGGAGCTCCCTGCAAAGAAGTAGAGGAACTAAACTCAGAGCTGGAGAGAAGTGGCTCCAGGCAGCAACCGGGCAGAGAAGACTGGTGACACTATGTTGGGAACCAGATAAGTTCTGGAACTTGTTTATTCTTTGTAATTTAGGCTGGAGAGTGCTGTCCCAGGGTAAGATGAACCCAAGGTAGATCATTTTGGCTTAGAGTTAAACTGCATGTCAGCCACTAACTCACTTATAGCCAGTGGCTATAAGGGAGGTAGAAGCCACAGAAAGGTAGGTGCTCATGAAGCGCTGCAAACCTCAACACAAATGGGAAGGCAGAGGACAGCAACTGTGAAGTTAACACCAAGCCCAGCAGGGAGAAGCCAGCAAGGACTGAAAGGTGGTGGAAAGACATGTGGTGGTAGACCCTCACACCTGCAACGTGCCTGCTGCACCTAAAGCTTGCGGCCCTGACTAGTGGGTTCTGCACAGCTAGAGTAAAACTGAGCCAAGACCAGGAAGGCCCTGGCCCAAACACATCTCCTCATCTACTCGTTCCATCAAGGTGTGGCAGGGAAAAGTACAGATGGGGGAGAGCCCACAGGAATGAGGAAGCTAGCAGGAAGAAGTCCCCAAAAGTGGGTATGCTGTTCCTACACCTTGAAAGGTGTATAATCAGCCATGCTTACAAAGTAATTATCATGCCATAACAATAACTGTCCAGCTACACAAAAAGCCAACCAGGTACAAAGTTAGTGCTTAAAAATGTGTAACAACTCTATAGCTGGTTTATATCTAGTTTCAATTTGAACGTTTAGCAAGGCCTTAAAGGTCACAACTCACCAGCTCAGGGATATTGGTTTATGTTTGTTTATACCTGCTACACTAACAAAGCCTATCCTATCACTTGATTCAGCCAAATAATGAGACTACAATACAGTCCCCATGCAAATTCAAAATGGCTCCACTTCAATTAGGGAAGAAATGGAAATGCTGGAGTCAGAACAAGGCACCAACCTTCCAGTCCAAGTTCCCCCTGCAAATGAAGTGCACTAGAAATCTGCTTTTAAAGACAAAAAACAAACCCAAAACCCAGTGAGTGGCATGGTATAGGTAGTGAAAGAATATCAAAGCACTAGTCTCCAACTTCATGAGGCGATTTGAAACAGGAAAGAGCTTTGGGTTATGAGAAATTATTCAATAATTTCCCTTCTAAGGAGCAGTCTTTACATGCAAGGGAAAAAAAAAAACTTCAGTCTACTAAAGAATTGCATGTAATGTTGGGCATTAGGGCTCCTTTCATTTCATAAGTGTTTATCATTCAATGTTCAAAGTAAAGATAAAAGTTCAGCTAACTAGCAAAGTAAGACCAAATCAGATTAATTTCAGTGTGCTGTGCCAATATTAGACATACAATAGTCCTTAAAGGAGTGTCTTACAGTGGTTGCAGATTTTATATCACAAAACATATGGATCCAGATTTTCCATTGCTGTTAATCTGCACAGCTTTATTAATTTAAATAATGGTATGCAGATTTAAACTAGCTAAGAATGACACACAGCTCACATCTGTAAACATGCCTGCCTGTTTGACTTCAGGTAAGGATAGCTGTGAACATTAGTATTTGTACAAATAAATCCACATGCTCTTATGGGCAGAATTGCTCCCCAGAACATTTACATTAATTCTATTTCGATGGAACTGGAAACTACAAAGTTTATACTTGCATTTTACATATGCACAAGCCATTTAGTTTGAATCTGTAAAAATGACAGCACGCAGACCAGACATAGGAGTTCTCGTAATTTTATTTTATGACAACTGCAATATAATGATGGGTACTATTTTGAGGATGTACAGAGGTGTGATGATACTTGCCAATGTAGTCAGCTCTCACATTTTATATTTTTCTTCACGGTCAAGCAGTTTTTGCGCAGTTATATAGTGTAAGTACAATGGTATTGGAATACATTAAATATTCACAGTGTAATATTTTGTATACAAAACAACGCTGTGTATCCAACAGTTCACATACATTTACATACATAATATATAAGAAATTCAGCATCTTCTCCCATCATATGTGGAAAACTGCTAGTCAAAATGAATGACCTAAATCACTGTTCCACCTTCAAATTTTTCTTTCACATGCTACAGTAGCAGTTGGTGTATCTAATAAATATACAAAATTGATTGCTAATGCTGCCATAAACAATTAGCTATCTGAAATGTACTAATGAGTGCATTAGCCAAAGGACTGATACTGCTCTGTTAAATTAACTAATTTTCATCTTATCATGACAAAGCTCATAAACACAATATAGTTAAGACAAATTATATACTTCATTTTGAAATAAAATTTGCCCTTCTTTACCCTCATGGTCTCTCCAGTTGCTGAGAGAGAGCTTATGTTAGATGTAAGGCTCTTCCTGTTGTTCCAATTTTTAAAAAAATATTGTAAACAAAAAATGGTTCAAGTAATTTATTACCATGTATTAAACCCACCCCCTAGAGCATTAAAGCAATCCATAAAAGAACACTAAATTTAGGATTGTAAAACAAATGATAAAAAATACATAAAAGTCATGCTTAACAAAAGGGATTTTTGAAAGCTGCCTTGAAGCACAGACCTAATCTAGACTGACGGAAAGTTCCACAGAAAAATATATAAATTAAGCAAATGATTTTGCTCTAGATATATTGGTCCTGAGTACAAAATATTCAATTTTTAAAGGTTTCACTGGATTGTGAATGTAGCACCTTTTAGAGAGACTAACATTAGGCAAATAGAGGAAACATGACTTCATGGGCCCTTATAACCAAGGTTTTCAAAACCTATGAGTCTGATTCAAACCCTACTGAAGTCAATGGAGCTATTTCCTTAGTCAGACCCTGGGTGCATAAAATTAGGTTCCCCGACTTCTATGGAAGCCAATGGGTGCTCAGCACTTTTGCAAATCCTCCTACTTTAGAGCCCTAAAATGGATTTAAGCATCCTAAATTTAATCATTGTGACAAACTTTCATAAAGAAGCTACATATTTATTCACCACTCTTCGCCATAGTATTTCTAAGCGCCCAATCTCCTCAGTTACGAATTTACATTTGAATATTAACAGAGAAACTGCCAAAGGCCACTGGCACATGTTCATTTAAAGGTGTCAGGGAATCTGCTCCTCAATTCCAACAATCATGCCTCCTGCCATGCCATGTGTATGTACCAGGAGGCGCAATTTTGAGATCAGAGATCATCAGATCACAATTATGCCCTTTCTCCTTGGCAGTGCAGGGGGAGCACAGGATCACATTGAAAGCCAGGTGACTGGAGCCTGGCAGGACCCAGTGCAATCAGCTTACTGTTGGCCCAGACCCTAAGACTGCACTGCAACCAGTTTGAAACCCCAGTGCAATCCCAGAACTGGAACTAATAATCAGCCAATTGTCAGCACCAGCCCCAGGGCAGCACCACAGTTGGTCTGAGACTCTGGTGCAGTCCCAAAGCCAGGAGCAACAATAAACCATTTGTTCAATTTAATACACCATACAAACCATCCTTAAATGTAGAACATTTTTATGGCATCTTAAATCTATAACTGGGTGCACATGTAGCAACATTGCCATTTATGTCACAATTAACACGGTGTTGCATAAATGTAATGTGTAGATAGGCCCAAAGAAGGGAGCAAAGTGGTATCTCTGAAACATATTAGATTTAATTTTATTATTATTTAGGGTCCCCCCACACTCCAATCAGTTAGCTGGATCCCATGTACTTTTCCTATTTGAATCTCTACAGTATTTATAAAGTTATATTTCTAACAAAAGCTGTTACCATAATCAGGCTAATATTATATACAGGGTTATCATCTCAAAGGACAAAGAGTGCAAGGAGGGGAAAAAGCTGAGCTTCCCTCCACAAACTGACTCGGTAATAGTGAATGGGCTGATGAGGTAAAGTAACCACATAAATGTTCTTGGTCTCTTTCTCCCTGCTTTTCCTGGGGAGAGTCATCCTCTAAGATTTTTTTTTTTGTCTATTGTATCTAAATTATTCATTCACAACCCAATCTACTAAAAACTGTGTAATAAAGCCAAAATATGTCCTAGTTAGGATTAACAGGCTCTGTGAAAAATATAAACAATAGGAAACAAAAATAAAGCACATTATTCCAAATGTAAGAATCAATTAAAGTTTACAGTGATGGACATGTCAAAGAAAACATCACCATTGCTTTCAAATACATGAACATGCTTTCTTACACTTACTTGTTTGCCCTTTTACTCACCCTCTTCAACCTGAAGTGCATGCCATGTCATGCCTTTAGTGTAATGAACTATAAGATTTTTGTCATGTAAAAATATTGAATATATGAATTGCAAAATCAGGATCAGCTTTTCAGAAGGATGCATTCGCTTTTTAAATTGTTTGCAAGTGTTTGCTTCTGTTTGTATGCCTGATAGCTGATCAAGTCCTTTTTAGCTCTATTACCTCACACTGGAGAAGATTTTTCTTCACAAAAGTTTTACACACCCTATGGGTAAACATAATGAATAACAGCAAATCAACTATTTTCCTAATCAAGGAAATATACTGCTAATTGATCAGCCAGTTAAAAATGTGCTCCATATCTACCTGTCTTTGAGCTGTTCCAGTAACAACTTAGTAGAGTAAGTCCTGCCTATCTGTTCTTCACGGATAGTAAAGATCCTAACATTTTACATAATGTAGGAGTAATATTGTACCCATGAAGGTCCAGAGATTAGGCAAGAACTTCTTAGGGTGATGTCTTTTTATTGGACCAACTATATAGCTGGGATAAAATTAGACAAGCTTTCAAATGCAAGACCAGCACAATTGGTCCAATAAAAGATATCACCCTAAGAAATCCTTAACTCTTGCATTTTACAAAGCAGCATTATCTGCCAAAATTTCTCCTCTCCAAGGAGAGACGAGCCCATGCTCAGATGCTAGCATTTTGTACCATTTTATACTTCCTAAATTGTGGAGAAAGGCATTACTTGGCATGACAAATTCTGACACAAAGTTACCTGCATCTTGAATGGAAGTTTTAACCAAAATTGTTCTACTGAAATGCATGTACCCCTGTCCATAAGATCTCACTCCTTCTTTAAGGACTTTACTCAGAGACCTTCTAATCCCGTTAGTTTCCCTCTTCTCCTATCAGAAGGCAACAAAAAGAGAACATCTGCCAGAACAGAGACATTTATATCTGTAGAACATCCTTCCAAATGAATCCTACCACACTGGCACAGGTATGTAACTTGGATGTTTCTATCAAAATGATGAGCACTAAAATCCTGATGTTGACATTTCATTGTCATCATTAGTTTTCTTTTCACTGAAGTGATGGTTACAAACAGGTATAGTCACACCTATCTCCAAGCTACCTGTTTTGCTCTCCCTATGGACTTGGCAGAAAAACTTTGTACTGGTTCACATTCAAAGGAATATTTGCATAATTCAATGGGCTGCATACATAACTTCTGAAGGAAGCTTTAATCTTTTTTTTTTCTTCCAAGTTCTGCAGGTCTCACGAGGTCCCTTCCAGCCCTAAACTTCTGCAAATACGTTGGAAATATTAAATCTGTACAGCATGGCAGTTCTTTAACATGCATTCCCCTTTTGGCCAGATTACTGAAGATCATCCTTTCTGTAGAAGACATGGCTAACTACCTCTCTCCTTGCTGTAGAGAAGAATTTCTGCCCCTAAGAATTAAGATTCAAACCAAACAGTCCGCAAGCATTTTTCATACCTTTTTTGATAAGACTCAGGGCAGCTGGTTTAACAGAAGATCTCTTCATTGCATATATAGCTTTTTGGGTTTTTTCTTGCCACATGTTCTCTTTTAGTGGCTGGACATAACAGGATAAATCCATGATACTATTTACAAAATTACAACCATAAAGTCCCTTTAAATAGCATAATTCCTTAAGTCTTCCCAAAAGGACTTATAGATAATGGACATCTTCTCTTCAAGCTGTGCATCTGAAATCTTCCCTTTCCTCAATTAAAATGGTGCAAATAAAGTTTGAATAACTTCTGTAGAAACTGTGATAGCAATAAAGAAATATTGCTCTGGTGAAACTTAAGACAGACACTTTTCCTCCTGTAAAAGCACAGAAAACAGCTTTTAGAAGAACATTTATTAGGAGGTAATCAATAGCCATTTGCTCTCATTCTGAAACTGCTTTAAGAGTTGGCCAAATCTTGCATCTATGGACAATCCTTGAAGAGATTGCTTTTCTGCAAGTAATAGTGATCTTCAGACAAAGTGAACATCTCATTTTATTAAGCCTATCAAGTTCATGATATAGATAAGTTAGGGAAAAAAGATAGCATACAAAGCAATCTTCAACAACCTGATATTAAAGAACTCTGGTATTATCAAGCCTAACAAAGTAGCTGTTCAGTATTCTTCCTGAAAACTGTACTAACGATATTTCATAATATGAAAATATACATATGTATACACACTTGCATGTAGAAACATGAATATATTAATGAAGAAATAGTTTATATTACCTTTTTTTTTTTTTTTTAAATCGATGACATACATATTGTTCATTATTACGAAAATGGGCACCCATATTGTTCCTGTAGAAGTGTCTCCATTATTTTAATTCCCTGTAAAGAACACATAGGAGTAACAACTTTGCATAAAGCTGAAATATTGCACAAATTTAAAAAGAAATGACAGCATGCAAGCACACTACACGTTCAGATTATCCTGGCAACATGAAGTTAGTCACATCTTTAAAAGTACAATCTCCTACTCCATTATAATATGACATTAACTGTAGTTATGTACTGAATCTACAGGAATGCTGTTATACTGCTGGATGTGCATGACAGGTATAAAATGAGAAGGAGGAGTTATACGGTATTTTAAACATAGCATTCTATCCTAATTGGGGACAGTAAAGTGTAGAGGAGCGTTTATCACGGGGGATGTAGATTCTCTTACCAGCTTTATTACTGGATTGCTTGGACAAGGCACTTCACTTCTCTGTGTCTCAGTTCACTCATATTGGAAAGGGGGATATTAATAACACACACCATTTTTGTAAAGCAACAGAAAATGCCAGAATGAAAAGAGCTATACAAGAGCCAGGTATGCTTAAATTTTTATAATGAAACAAAAGGATCAATGAACAAGCACTAATCAAAAATGAAGTTATGACTTACAACACGACTACAAGGATTTCTTCAGAAATAGCCTGCAAAGGAAGTGATACTGTGGGTACAGATGCATGTATATTTGGGGCTGTTTCAAAAGGGGAGCTGCTGATCAAGCAGCGGCCGTTATGTTCTAACACTTGCATGTAGACAACCTGGGAGAGATTTAGCAAAACTGAACCAATTTTAACCTTGAGGAAGGAATGTTAATGCTGGATCTGTTTAGCTACATACCTAGTGCATTAGTGCCACAGTGCACCTCCACATTGAGAAAACATGTCCCATGTGCTTTAGTTCAAAGCAGACCGCCTCCATTTTCTCAGCGCAGAGGCATGCTGAGCCGTCGATTCATGTGCTCCCAGTGCAGCACCAGGCACTTTTAATTAGTGCAGCTCACTGATTAAAAGCGCCTGGCGCTGTATCAGTAGCACATGTAAAAATGCCCTGCTTGTTGAGATGTGGTCTAATCTCCAGGACTGGAAAGGCCTTTAGGACGCATTCATTTACTCCAACTTCTATTAATACTAATCCAGCACTCTGGGTACCACTGACAAACTTGTACAAACAAAGTGACTCAGATTAAGTTACACATCTCTGGGAAAAAGAGAAATAAGTTACCTTCCCTATGCAATCCGTAAGACACCAGCAAATAGTTCTACTTTCCTTCCATTTGTTCTCAGGCAAAGGAAGAAAGACAGGCCTTAGAGTGCACCCTGTAAGGGCAAACAACTGTCGGCATTAGTGCTGACCTAGTTAGTTAGCCAATGCATGGGGGGGGGGAGGATAACAACATTTTAACACCCTAATGGACAACAGCCTACCAGACCATCTCTTAAGTACTCCAATTGCCAATGATACCCTAGTGCCTCACCAGTTAATGTATTTATCTTCCAAGCACCCCACAAAGTAGAGCATGCTATTATATTTTTTCATGTGATTTTCATAATGCTATTATCTTTTTTATGGGAACTGACATGCTGAAAGACACTGGCTGCATCTTCACTAGGGGAAAAAAGGTGTTCATATAAGCAAAGAAAAATAGGGCTGGAAGGAACCTCAGAAGGCCTCTAATCCATTCCTCAAAAGTTAACTTGAACGAAGTAACTTGAGGTGAAGTCCTGTAAAGACTAGGCAGGTTCATTCCCCTTCTCTTTCCAAAGACAAGCTTAAGTAATTTGCCCAAGATCACATAAAGGAAGTCTGTGGCCAAGCAGTTATCAATGTGTATGAACTCTGAATTATAACATTAAATTGATTAAAAAGACTATTCAGCATTGTTTCATTTTGAAATTATTTTTCAGGACCAAATTTACACATTAAAAAGTTTAAAAGAATACCCCAAAATGCATTCCATTGAGGACTGAATAAAGTGTTTTGACTCGAAATGCTTTTTAGGTGTTTCAAATTCAGTGCAAAAGACTGATTCCATTTTGTTTGGGTCTGACCCAAAGCTAAATTCTTCTCAATTTTGGGGCCATTTTTTGGTCCAGGCAATGGACTAAAGAAAAAAAAAATATCTGCACAGCTGTAATCTTTGCTAGAATATGTTCACATCCTATGGGTGATATTCTGAAGTTAAAGGGCAATTTTGCCATGGTCTTCCACGAGACCCTGTATGTTCTTCTGCTCAACAAGCTAACAAAATGCTTGTTCAATTGGAGTCACTGAAAATAAAAAGCAACACTTAGTTTAAAAAAAATAATTTAAGACTACTTTTCACAGCTCTTCATAAAAATCAGATGAGATTTTATGTATATTATACATGTATATATTAGTTCATTTTCTGTGACTACTCTTTCTATAAGAGGCAATAACTGGCTAACTTAGCCCATCAGTTTAAATTAAGCATGCCACCATTTACAGAATAGAGCACTAATTGACATAAACGAAGACTCAGAGGTTTGCCTTGGGAATTTAAAAATGTTATTTATTGAATCAATTATGTTCCCAGTGTGACAGCTGCTTTTTCTTTTCTCCTCCTTATAGTACTGCAGTCTTTTAGGCAAAGTTGTTGGAGAGGGGAAGAGTGAAATCTATTAAATGAATAAAAATACTAAAGGGCAGGTACAAGTCATTACAGGGTATCTTTTCAGTGGGGAATGACTAAATCAAAGACTAATCAATATATTCCTTTCAACTAAAGTTCAAACACTTAAATCTCAGCCACAGGAGATCAAGCTTAAAGGGGCTAAATTTATACTACTTAAAGTGCAATGATGCACTTGAAATGAAGAACAAACATCGCCTACCCATTAAACTGTCCACCTTATAGATACAGCTTAAAAGCTTTTCTGACTGACAAGCTATAGAACAGTTTCATTTTTTCCCCCAAAAAATAGAGATCCTTTTTTCTACTGTAATAAAACTAAATCCTACTGTACTAGTCTGAAAAATCTCCAAAAGTAGCATTCACAAATGTACAGAAGTTGTATACATTCCAAATTCAACTTTATGGATGATCTATATTCTAACCACAAATGTTTCACTGCAAAAATGTTGTATGTTCATCAAGTATCAAAGTTTATTAAGCATCAAGGAGAAGACAAGTGCAGATAAAGACCATTTAAAAAAAAATAAGGGAAGCCTGATGAATGTTAGTCTACAGGAACCCCAACACCATACAATATATCATGACAGGGAACCTAAATTGACACCCTGGATTGTAAGCTTCCAGCTAATCTAGCTACTTGGAACAGAGGGCATGTATTATGGTTGTAGAGCACCATGTACATCTAATGAAGTACATAAATATTAAATGAGAGATTAAGTGGTGCACGAAAGAATTTTACCTTAAGTGGAAACCACGTGTTTGATTCGCTCAGAAAGAAGCATTTTTTAATGCAAAATTCATTCCCACTGTCAATAGAAAAACCTATAACCTAGCTGGGTTTTTTCTGTTAACCAGCTTAGCATACTGTACAGTCTCTGAAAGAAGCATCGTAATATCTGTCATATTTTTTGAAACCATAACATAAAACATTTGTGAGGTTAAACAAATATTTAGTTATGATTTACATTTCAAGCACTGTAATTTTGTCATTTAAGATTCACTATAACAATGTTCTTCATATTTCCATCCTATTACTTTTCTATTTGGCCTACACTTCAAAAATTAATCAATATACTATAAGAAGATAATAATAAAAAATGGTAACATTTTAGAGACACTGGATGAAGCTTGAATCAAGGCAACAAGAAAAACAAAGCTGCTAAAGTTCATCATTTTATTAAATAGCCTTGAAATACTTTACTTGGCAACACAAATGGCAGATTGCTGATCATCTGCAGAGGAAATTATATACAATGAACCTATAAACCAATTAGATCACTTTTTTGAAGTATGGTAAAAAACAAGCTGACATATTGGTCACCATTTCCCCTCAAGGTAGTAAGCATCTTTCAGCTGCTGTCTCGGCACAATATTTAATAAGTCTCTCCTCCAGTTTTTGATGTCAGCCAGAAGGTGTCCTCAATAGATGCCAGAACATGTTGTTTTGATATTTGAGATTCATTGGACATATTTGCCCAGACTTCTGAATTATTCATACAGAAAGCCATATCAACATAAGCATAAATGCACAAAATCTACAGGATATTTTTAGCAGAGGAAAACTCTTTACATTTTTTAGTTTCTACACTGACTTTACATATCTATATTCATGTGTCACAACATCAAATAGATACACTTTCAATAAAAAGATTTTGGACCCAACTCTCCATTGACCCACACTTGTGTTGATGCTGTAAGGATTCCTTGTATTCCACAAGACTGCTCTTACTTATACTCTGATTAGCCCTGGACAGCCAAGAATAATTTCCATTCCTCCTCCTTTCCCCAACATACACCTAACATTAAAAGGAGCTATTCTGTCAGCTCTATGTTAACTATGGAACACTGTTCTTCAAAGAGGTATTCCCTGGGGATCTTTGCACCTGCCCTGGGAACCTTTTACGCTATCTGCGTGATAAGGGAAACTCAGGACAGTAGAAAACCAGGCCAGCACCTCTCTGTGTTTAACGCTGAAATTAGCTTTCAAGTTTAAGACCAGTTTTCAAGCTCCAACTCATACATTCTACAAACTAAAATCAATACCTAAGTAACTTCACAGCTTCTCCCCCATCTTCAGGTACAATATTTGTTCAGCGTGTGAATTAAATCAAAAAAATTCAGAGCTATGTCAAGCCATAGATTTCACTGGCATTCGTTTTTTGTATTTTAAAAACACGGTTTTATAGAAGTTAGTGGGATTGTATCTCAATAGTGAAATATACTGAGAGAGTCAAATCACCTTTTTCTTCTATAATGCTCTCTGAATAGAAGTACCTTTATTTTATTACTATAGGAACAGCGATATTTAATGCTGATTGTGTGTGAATACAGAAGTTTGAGTGTAGTCAATTCACAGTATAAATATTAATGTAGCATTTTCTTCTGATCCTACCTGAAATCTATCTCCTACTCCTTTCCCGCCTTCTCCAGGCTCACTGCTGCCTTTCACCCCCTTCCCATAAGCCTTATCTTACTAAAAACAGAAGTGGGTTTATAAGGGGACTGGTGGCTAAAGACAAAGAGTGGGGCATAGTTGGGTTTGTTGTTCTATAGTTCTGCTGATTACAAGCGCTAGAAATATCAGATGTAAAGAGAAAAAGTGCTTTTTCTGAATACCATATACCAATTTATACATATACATATACAAATCAACATCTCAAGATGGTTTAATAGATATGAATGGATTGTTTCATAATTTCTTCTCCAATACAGAAAAAGGCAATTCATTAAAGAATAAAAGGACTATCCTTATTAATGATTTCAAGATTCTGTCTTTAGGATTAACTGAATCATCAGTGGATGAAATCTGAACAGTGGATACTTCTATAAGAATAACTCTTCAGCTCAGCACTGGCTTTGGGAATATAGTCAACCCCCAGTATGGAAACCTTCAAAATATTAGAGTGGTCCTTTAGGGCCCCTCAACACATGACGGTAAAAGGTGTGATGGGATCTAATATGCAATCCGCACAATTGCCATACTACATGTGCCAACTCAATCCTAGGCTCCCCCTGTACCAGCAAGAAACAAGCTCCCACAGCTGGGAGCTGATGGGGCTCCCAGCCATAGGGGTGCACCATGCACCCCTTCAGCTGGAAGCCCTGTCAGCTGGGAGCTATCAAGCTCAGGAGTGCATGTGAGCCCACACAGCTGGGAGCACCAATTAATTGACAGGGCTCCCAGCCACAGAGGCCCCTGGCCACACATTCAATTAATGGCATGATAGGAAGCAGCTAAATATGTGGAATAACTTTGTAGCTTATTCCTCTTTTTATCACACCAGTTATTGATTAATTAATCACACCTTAAGTCTAACATGTACACAGGGCCATATTCAATCTGTGTTTTTTAGAACAGTGGTTTTCAACCTGGGGTCCACAGATTCAATAGCAAAATATTGACAAAAGATTGAATAGCAAAATTGATTGAATAGCAAAAGATTGATTCAATAGCAAAATATTGACAAAATATTGACAAAAGATCCCATTGACATCTAGGGGTTTTTATACATGTGCTGTGGGAGTGGGAGGCACTGTAATTAGAGCAGCTCTGAGAGCATCTCTAATTAAAGTGCCCACAGCGTCTCATGCATCAGCAAGCACCACGCTGAAAAATGGCGGTAAGGGCGCTTTGACTAAAGCTCGTTGAATAAGCTCTAGTTAAAGCGCCCCACTGCCATTTTTCAGTGCAGGGACACTAATACACAAGATGCTGGAGTCTGCTGGAGTGCGGTAAATACCATGCTTCAGCAGACTCGATTAATCATTAGAATTACAGCGCATCAGAGCAGCCTCGCTGCACACGTATAGGCACCCAAGGGGACCAGGAATAGGCTAACACTGACCATTTTTGAAAATCCCACTCTGAAAAAAATCACTTGTAGCCATCAATGAATAGAGACTCCTTGGATAGCCCAGCTCTTCGAGATCTTTTGACAGACAGGTTAGTTCTGGTAGAGAAGTAAAGCACAGTAAAAGATAACCCAGAACTCCAGGTCAGTTACATTCTTGTGCCATGTACAATTCATGTCTTTCCCCTATGACAAAAATGCACCATAATCATTCACCTGCTTCTGCCTGTGCACATCATAAAAATGAAATGCGTGTCACACAAATTGTGCATTTCTCAGTGAAAAGGCTTCCTTTCCAGTGTTCTCTTTACTTTCCTTTAGCTCAAAAAGATCTGCAGTATATATGGAATAAGCTGGACCTCACCATTGTTTCTTCTACTCACAGCTTTCTAAACTGTAAGAGCTCAACATAATGCAATTTCATGGTGAACAATTACATGAGATTTTATTGTTAAACCCAAATTATCAATACAACATGGCTTTCTAATACTAAAGATACCTGCATACTAATTTCTTTGAGGTGCACTACTGGATAGCAGAGTAGCTTTTATCCTGTTATAATTTTTTACTGATAAAACAGAATTACTGATCTGTATAAAATCATTACAAGGAGACTGGTCAGTCTTATTATCAAATTGCTGAAAACATCCAACATCACTGAGAAAAAAAAGTCTGACAAAATACAACTTCATATTCATTAAGTACTTCTTGGTATCTGGATGTAGAGGTGCTTGAGAACTACACTGCATTATTATTGTTACAGTATATTAACTGATACAATGAAATATTAGCTGGAAAACGTGTTTCAATGCCTAGAGGAAGTCAGAGATAACAATGAATTATGAAAATTGATCTGGCATGGTTTATGCTTTAAAATACAGTGCGAAAATTACCATTACATGTTGAAACTGTATCCTATTTCTTGTTTTATTTATTGTTCTCCATTACAGGAATAAGCCAATGTAATCTTTTAAAGGGGGGTATGGAAGCCAAGTGTAAATTCCAACCCTATTTTAAAACTCCAACTGGATTTAAAACGTAATTGCAGGAACAAATAATAAACAAACCTACCTTCTTCACACCTTGATTGAGAAATGCTTGAGCAAAAGCTTCCAATACGCAGTTGAGCAACCCAGCCCCTGTAATGGATATTCTGCCCTTCTGTATGAACTCTGTCCTAAGAAACAGGAAAGTAACACCATTTTAATTCTCTTTCTAATACATGGACAACAACGTCCATGATATGATAAAAGGCATTTAATAAAAATTACAGAACCTCATTCTGGTATCAATATTTGCTGTTAGATTCAGAAGAGTGGGCTGAAGTGGGTATACCTGTTAGATGGATGCAGAGCAACTTGGTCCTTCTCCAACAGGAGGAGGCATGTTTATAATACTTCTCCTCAGTCAAAATGTTAGTAATCTCAAAGTTTAGTGATTTAAAATTATTAATTCATATTTTTAAATTATTTAATTGCCAATGTTGTTATTGTTTCAACAGTAGTAATGGGGAAATGTCTAATTTTGTGACTCAGAATGGAGCAGGAATCTTAACCCACTATATGTGACTATCCTCCTTAGGGCCAAGTTAACAACCGTACGCTGCTGGCAGATGTTAAGGCAATCACGTAACTGGAGTTTGAGGAATTTTATGCCCCATCCCCAAAATCACGTTTTCTGCCATGCCACATGTGCATGGCAAGTCATGCAGTTTTGGGGATGAAGCATAGAAGTCCACAAACCCTAACTGTGCAATTGCCAATGGCCAGCATCTGGGGAACTCCACATCAGAAGTCTACAGATCGTCCCCCACATGGGCAGAATTCCTGCCTTGCCCTCCATCCCACCCGCAAGTAGTAACACAAAGTAGTTTGAACCTACACATGCAGCTGCGGAGTGGGGAGCCTCTAAGATGTTGTTTCCATGGGCCCTTCCACGGGTGCAATTTGCACTCCCAGCTGTATGCCCACTTTTTAAAGGTGCAAGGTGCCATTAGCACACAATCAAGGGTCCTCTCCCCAGTGTCAGGCTCCTGGTACCCTGTACTTTTAAAAAGTGGGTGTGCAGCTGGGAGCCAGGCATCTGTGGAGGCAGCTTCTGGACAGGAGGGAGCACCCCAACATCAACCTCAAAGTACTGCCTCATTTTCCTCCAGGAAACTGGCAAGGTCACCATAGATTTCATAGACATCAGGGCTGGAAGGGACCTCGGAAGATCATCGAGTCCAGCCCCCCGCCCAAAGGGCAGGAAGTCAGCTGGGGTCATAGGATCCCAGCAAGATAAGCATCTAGTTTCATCTTGAAGGTGTTCAATGAAGGCGCTTGAACCACCTCCGGTGGCAGGCTGTTCCAGACCTTGGGGACTCGGACAGTAAAGAAATTCTTCCTTATGTCCAGCCTGAAATGATCTTGAAGTAGTTTGTGACCATTCGACCTCGTCATCCCTTGGGGCGCTGTGGTGAACAAACGTTCCCCCAGATGCTGGTGGTCACCCCTGATAAACTTGTAGGTGGCCATCAGATCACCCCTGAGCCTGCGCTTTTTCAGGCTAAAGAGCCCCAGGGCTCTCAGCCTGTCATCGTAGGGTCTGCTTCCCTGACCTCTGATCATGCGCGTGGCTCTTCTCTGGACTCTCTCATGCTTCTCCACATCCTTTTTGAATTGTGGAGCCCAAAACTGGACACAGTACTCCAGCTGCGGCCTCACTAAGGCCGAGTACAGGGGGAGAATGACGTCCCGGGATTTGCTTGAGAAGCATCTATGGATGCAAGACAGTGTTTTGGTTGCTTTACTAGCCGCCGCATCGCATTGCAGGCTCATGTTCATCTCGTGGTCAATGATGACCCCCAAGTCTCTTTCTTCCATAGTGCTAGCCAACATAGCTGGGCTATGATGCTCGCCAGCTCCTTGAGTACCCTGGGGTGAAGATTGTCAGGGCC
>NW_005842293.1:968498-975700 GCF_000455745.1 Alligator sinensis | reverse complement strand
TGAAAAAGGACTTTTTATTGTCCTTGATGCTCAAAGCTAGCTGGAGTTCAGTTGCAGCCTTGGCTTTCCTGGTCTGCTCCCTACAGGACCGGACCAGTGCAGAATAATCCTCCTTGGAGGTGACTCCCATCCTCCATCCTTTGTAGGCCTTTCTTTTTAGCCTCAGGAGATCTGCTAGGTCCCTGGAGAGCCAGGGGGGCTGCTGTGCCCTCTTGCTGCCTTTCCTCCGAGATGGAATAGACTTAGTTTGTGCATTGAGGATCGCTCCCTTGAGGAGCAACCACTCCTCTTGAACTTCCCTCTCCCTGTGGTCACAGTCCCTTAGGGCCTCACTGACAAGCCTCCTGAGCTTGTCAAAGTCGGCTTTCCTGAAGTCAAAGACTTGCGCGTTGCTGACCGACTTGCCAGCTTTTCGGCGGATGGTGAAGGTGATCAGCGCGTGGTCGCTGTCACCCAGCTTCCCATCGATCACTAGGTCGCCGACTAGGTCATCCCCAGCAGCCAGTACCAGGTCGAGCAGCGCTTTGCCTCTCGTTGGCCCATAGACTTCTTGAGTCAGGTATTTCCCCCAGCCCAATCCCACTGGATCAGGTAGTCCCAGACCCTGAGGCTGACCCACACCAGATTCCAATATTCAACTGAGCATGAGGATCTGTTGTAGGTCAGCCCCAACATGCCACATGTTCAATTGAAAGTGTGACACAAATGATCCACAAAGATGCTATACATTATACATGGAGTATTTTTATGGCTTGTTCGTTACGTTACCATCACACCATAAACTGGCTCTAATGTGCGGCAGCCTTACCATTTATGGCACAATTAATGCCTTTAATGTAACATGTGCCAAGGCCTTAGTGGAAGATCCATAGAACTCTAGCAGCAGAGTATGATTAACTCTCATTCTGTCAAGTTAATGCACCTTAGCCTAGACATTTTTTTTCCTGACATGCAAATATAGCTCAATTTCTATGACCAGAACAATTGTCCTTTTGCTGCCAACTGTGGTAACATGATCTCAAATGAACGACAAACACCTACTGGACATCCAAGCTAGATTTATACTAGTGCCCTAGTACTCCAGGCACAACAGCCCAAAATCAAAGCTTCGTTATTGTACTCTAATCAACCCTAGTCATCTATGGTCCTAAACCACCACAGTAATCCATTGTTTTAATCTGAACTCAGAATACTATCATTATTTTTATTAGGTTTACATCCACATCTCTATTCTTTGAGGAGCAGCAAAGAACAACATCTTAGATATGTTTATAACAGTGGGGAATCCTGGTAGCATCATGGATCTACTTTAACACGCTCTCTCCAGTCTGTCCAGTCTAATTCAGTAGGCATGTAAGAAAGGACGCAAATTCACTGGCACAGGAAAAGCAGAAACAAGATCATATTCTTGTGACACAACATGAGCTGTACTGTTTCTCAGTGGCCAGAGTGCTCGTAACCACGCATAAAGATTCATCTCCCCAAGGGTTATTTATACCTTCTGCTAGATCAGGGGGACTCCACCCTGAGCCCATTAGCCAGATCCAGCCTGCACAGCCATGTCATCCAGGCTCCCCACGGCAGCAAGGGAATCGCAGCAGCAATTGCTGCTCCCCTACTGCCAAATTTCCAAATTCGTGGGGAGGCCCCTGGGCTGAATAACATGGCCCTGTGCACTGTATCCAGCATGCTGGGCCAGGTGGAAGCAGTGTAGGGACCACTCCTAGCATGCTAGGCTAGCAGGAGGCAACACGGCCTGATCCCAGTGTGCTGAGTGGGGAAGAGCTCGCGCAGGGCCCAATTCTGATGTGCTACGCTGGGCAGAGGTGGAGCAGTGTGCTGGGTCAGATGAAGGCCATGCAACCCCATCCCAGCATGCTGGGTTGGGCAGAGGTGGTGCAGGATTGAAAGGCAGTGCATGGATAGCTGGATGCAGGCAGTGCAGGGTCAAATTCTGTCAGGCTGGCCCCTCACCATTGTGTGTTAGATCATATAAGACCAAGGGTGGATTTAATAAGTCTTCCAACATCTGAAGGGCAATTACAGAGGATGGAGATGAGCTTTTCTCTGTGGCTGTAGGAGACAGGACTAGGAGCAATAGCCTCAAGCTTCAGTGCTGGCCTATGATGATCATCATTACTAGTATTATTATTTGCACAACAGTAGTGGTGAGGAGCCGTAGTCATGAAACAGGACCTAAATGCATTTGGTGCTGTTCAAAACACAGAACAAAGTGCCATACATGTCCCTAAGAGCTTACAGTTTAAGTAGGTTCCTATGAACTTTTAATTATCTCTTCAGTGCAAAGCAGAGCAAACAAAAAGCCAACAGTTCTCCAAAAGTCTGTGTATCCAAAGGGGCATCTCTAACTTAAGTTTGAATGCGCTAGAATTCTGAAGACAGCCTTTAAAGAGTGTAAATGCAAGTACTTTTCTGGTACGCTGCTATGCAGATCTTTTCTACAAAGGGAAAAGATGCAAACCCAAATACAGCAAGCATAGACAGATTTAGCAATTGCATTGTTATCTAAAGGACACCAATGCCAGCTGTTAGGATGCAGCTGCTACATCTGCATGATTTTGTAGCAATGTAAGTGCAGAAAACCACTCCAACTTTGACCCTGCTTCATTCAGGGTTAAAGTTGGGGTGAATGAGTACTGCTACAGGCTCATGTGGACACTACAGCTAGATTGTACCAGCTGCTGTGAGCTCCTGAGCAGTAGCTCTCCTTTCCCTTTGGAAGTGGCTATAATGTACGTTTATCCACACCCAGTGGCAGCCAGCCTACCAGCTCACATGAACACTTTCAGCTTCCGTATTTCTCTGCCAAGTAGTCTCAGTGAGTGTAATTATCTTTCTACCCGTGGTACTTTAATAATCTTCACCCTGCTGATACCTAAATTCTTCTCTGTCTTTAATGTATGTCTCTTGCCAGAGGTCTAATAATAGATGCAGGTCTATTGTTTCCATTTACAAGATAATGGAATTGCCATTAAGACATGGAGGCAAACAGCAGAAAGGAAACATGAAGCAGGTCTAACAAATACCATCCTTCTTCCATCCTGAACCATCCTTCTTCTAGACTACTATCCCCTGAATGGAGTTGGGGAACAGTTGGGTTTTAGGATTTAGGAGTAAAGGTCCCTCCAATGTTATTAGCACCTGAAGTGCATGGGTATGGTGTTGCCAGCCTTCGCCATTTTCAAAGCTACAGAACTGTGGCTAGGCAGAAGGCCCCAAAGCCTGTTTCTGAGTCACCGTAGTATAAACCTTCACAGACATAACAACTAGCTTGGTGAGCAAAGCAAAGGAAGTCACCAAACACAATTAAACAAAGCACTAGGCCTGGAAGGAGATAAGAGAGGATCATACATTAAATAATCCATATACACTATATCATAGTTTTATCTTAAAATATTAGTAGTAGTGACTGATGTAACCAAATGTATTAGATGTTATTTTGCTATAGATACATTTTTGTTAAGGTGATTAGATAATTTGTAAAAACAAAAACAGCCTTGTCAGACAAGACCATAAACTAAAGTAAGAAGAAAAAAGGCCAGTGCTAAACAACACTCCACAATGGGAAGGAAAGGAGATAAGATTTATATCCTTGGGAAAGTAAAAGGGAGGGTTTCCTAAATAATTGATACCTTCCAGGTCCACAAGAGATCTAGTTTAGTCCAGTTCCAAAAGTTTCAGTGAAACAAAGAAATTTAAATAAAAAGCAATCAAAGATCTTCTGTTAGAATATTAGAACTAGCCATCTAAAAATACAGGGCATAGCCTGGAGAGAAATTTGGAGAACTCAGCAAATTCAAGAAGACTTTCTGGCAATCTGCGTGCCACCCTCCTCCCACCTCTCAAATCTCCCCATCCGGTATAAGTGAAAAATCTATGCTGTCCTGCCATAGGTAGCCAGACAGCCTTTGGGATAAATGTTTGTTTTCATGTTTTAAAATGCAAGCAAATAAAAGGTTGGGCTGTAGACCTGTTTCTGTCTCTATTATCAGTAGCCTACCCAGAAGGTTAACTGTAATCTGGGTAACAATGAGAAGTAAAGAAACATAGTCCCTATAATTAATTCTGAAGCCAGGTACAGACATTATATTTTTATTGGTACAAGTGAACATAAACTGATTTATACCCATAACAGAACAGAAGTTTGGCACACATAGGCTGGTTTAAAAATGGTGGAACCCAGTCTAAAATATGTCATGTTTCCCCCTCTCCCCCCGCCCCCACCCAAAGGGAAAACGTATTTTGCTCGCTACCAATCCAAACTACGCCAGTTATAGAAAACTGCATAATTTCTACTTAGCCTATGAGACAAAACATACAACTGACAAGCAACAAGGCAGTGAATCCAACCAACAACACTATTAAATATACAAAATAGGGCAAAAAAAATAAAAATAAATACCCTCTCTCCTTTGTCTGGTTCAATCAGATTCCATAATCAGATTTTTTTTAAGTAAATTAAAATGCAATTTCAAAGTCAGTATCTCTTCACTCCTAAACACAAACATTTTCCTACTACAGAAAACACCTATTGCCTCCAAAGACAAATGTTTAGATTTGCTTACATCCAGATTTCTTGGTTATCTTAATCCAGCATTTCTTGTTGTGATGGGCCTGATCCAAACTGTACTGAAATTAAAGGAAAATCCTCATTAACCTCAATGGATCTGAAATAGATATTGAATCCTCAAGAAAGCATTGAGTCTAGGTAAGATAGGAACAGAGATAAAGCTGGGAAAGAGATTTGATCGGAACCAATTTCTTAGGGAAATGTCAGTACTACCATTGCAAAAAAGGTACTCACAACAGATCCATTCATTATCCTCATTAAACCACATTCATTTACTTCTTCTTTCATATTGGTACAGCTTAATGAAACAAAAAGTCCACTAGATTAAAAAAAAAGACAATCTGGAGTGTAAAAAATAATCATTATCAAAACAAGCAATGGGGCCACCATTGATCAGATGGGGAGGGAGAGAGAGAGAGGATGGAAAGGGACAGAAGCCACCTGTAACGGGGTGGCCTGTCCTCTTAAGAGGGACCATCCCACTATGCTTGGTAGCAGCAGCTGTAGAAATGCTGCTGCTGAGTTTAAAACCCCCAGAAGGCTACAGGGCAGGAAGCTGTAAGGAAATAATTGTGAGCTGGAGGCAGCTGGTGTGTTGAATTGCAGGCTGCCTGGAGGGGCCAAACAGCTGTGCTAGAGCCCAAGCTATAAGGATCCCCTCCAAGTGGCTGGAATAGGACAACAAGGATTATTTCTTTCTTTTGCTTGTTTAAAAACGTTTTGATTGTGTACTGGCTGAGGAGCACCTCAGGGAGCAAAAGGCTGCCAGGAGGGGCCCACAGGCAAGGTAACCCACTTAAACCACCATTAAACTTAGCTGCATCCAGTTGGGATTTATTTATTTATTTTCCTATTTAAACAGCACTGCTAATGCTCATGGAAAAATATTGATCACTGATTGATTCTTATAGCACACTGCTGGTGGCTATGCTGCATGCTTACAACAACACAGTCACAGGCAGAAGTCTATTAATGAGATCCAACTACTAAATTATTGACTAGTTAAGTACGGCAAATTTGGCCTAATTGTTTTCATGATGGGAGTTTAATTAAAGTGTCTTTAGTATAAAAAGCCTAGCAATATTCTTGCTTGGATAGCATCACAGAATGCTCACAATGCTTGCAAGGCTTTCAAAACTAAATTAAAAGCTATATGCAATGCGAGATCCTCCAAGGAGGACGCCTTTGTTATGGAAGAATATATGAAATTTCTGTATGGATAGTTGAAGCCATTCTTAATCACTGCTCATGCAAGGCACATCTTTCCTCTGTTTTTTAATTCAGAGAGACAGTTTCTGTACCCATGCCTGTAATACTAAGAACTATGAGACAGCTATATCTTCAAATATCTCAGCAAAAAAATATCTATGCAATGATGATGAAAGAAAGGAAGTCCAGTTATAACTGTGGGTTATAAGAGTCCAACTACATGGCACAGCCAACAAACAGGGATGGAGAGAAATGGTAAATGGGCATACAGGAGAAAGCTATATTAAAAAACCCCATGGTAGGCAAGTCAGACTGCTTCTGAGATATACGACTTGTGGGTCAAATTCTCTGTGGGTGAATTTCTATTGAAGTCACTAAAGTTATTTAGGCAAAAAAAAATGTTTTGGGGGTTTTTTTTAGATGCGAGATGTTAAGGGAAACCTTCTTGGCATTATATGTCATATAAGTGCAGGCAAAGGACAGGTAAAAGTGATTAACAGTAAATCAAGGAGAGAGAGAGAGAGAGAGAGAGTGTGTGTGTGTGTGTGTGTGTGTCTGTGTGTGTGTAGATGCTGCTGTCAGGTGAATGAGGGGGACAGGTTATTACAATGTTATAGCTGCAGTAACAACCCTGGACCACAAGAATATGAGCTGAGTATAAATATTCCTCCCATAAGAGTCACCATGAAAATGCCTTGGCCTAGCCCAGCAATTCTGGTAACATAAGAGACAGGATTTTACCAAAGGGATTTCATGTGATTTTTTTTAATGCACCTATACAAAACTAGTTTGTGTTTCCAGTGAGTGTTCTTTAAACCAAGGGCATGGATCTGCAGCTATTGCAAAATGAATGTGGTTGCATTCAATAACAAGAGTATGGCTTACAGGTTTAAAACTCTAGGTTAAAAGTATCAGAACTGCAAATCCAAATCCCAAGAGTTTACTTGTATCATCTACAGAGTGATAAACTAAGCTCCATTCAAGTGACTTTATACAAGTTCACCTAAAAGAGCCCTTACCAGGCCCCTGTTTGTACACACAAGATTCCAGGGAACCACTTACAAAGAGTTGGAGAAGCACAGCATCCTAAGGCAGAATTCTCCCTGCCCTACAGCCTCTGTAAATCAGTATCACAATCTTCAGAGGCTGATTGTCATCTGCTAGCAACAATGGTGGTATTGTAGATAGAGTCCATAAAGCATATTAGGATGGAGGGCATATACATCAGGTTATATTTGGTGCATTAAGGATTTAATATAATAAGTGTTTTTCCCCCTTAAGTTTCTTAAGGGGAAAATAATCAAGTACTATGATTGCAGCCTCCTTCTACATGCCAAATCCAAGACACAAAAAAACATGTTTGGTTTCTTCTTCCCAGCCTTCACCACTTTCCCTTACAGTA
>NW_005842293.1:956008-968488 GCF_000455745.1 Alligator sinensis | reverse complement strand
CTGGGATCACTTAATAAATACTGCACCATCATACAGTATTGGTCTTACCTTAGTCTGTCCTTTTCTGTGCCTGAAGACTGAAATAGTTTAGTCTAATTCAGGTTACTGGACTCAACAAAGGGGAACCTGGTTGAAATGAACATACAGGAAATATACAGGAAGCCAGACCAGAGGATCTGATGGCTTTTTCTAGCCTTAAACTCAATGTACAAATTGACAAAGTTCTTTGGGTAAAGCTGATATATTTTATTACACCAACTCAAATAGTTAGAAAAATTCTTCTCTGCAAGCTTTCGGGTATAAATACCCTTGTCAGGCTGGGGAAGCATCTGCAGTTGGTTAGGCTCTTCCTGGATGGAATGACTGACTCTCAATCTACATCTTCACTGACTGGCTTCTTTACTAGTCATGCCATGTAGGAAGAGCACACACCAACTGCAGATGCTTCCTTAGCCTGACAAAGAGTATTTATACTAGAAAGCTTGCAAAGAAGATTTTTTCCAGCTATTTAAGTTGGTCAAATAAAAAATATTAGATTTATCCAAAGAACCTTGTCTGCCCATAAGCCTCTCTGATATTTAAAACTAGAATCATCCAAACAGTTCTGAAGTACTCCCCATGGCAATGGGTTTATGTAACACATGTTGCAAGTATGTACCATTTAATGGAAAAGTATGGTGCTCCAGCCTTTCAGGTCAAATAAGCCCAGCTGCGTTCAGCTGAGATGATCTTGGGCACCAAACAGCTCTGCTTTGGGGAACCTATGACATACTCTCTGACTTTGTCGTTCAATTTCCAGTATTTATGGACAGGGACAAATTTAGGTAATACAGACTAAAGATGGCTCAATAAGATCTAGTGGCATACTGGAGTTACACAAGCTGTAATTTCAAACCGCTGCCAGTCCGCTCATTACAAAAGTACTTTTGAGATGGCCTATCAGAAAAAATGATTACAAAATATTTTAAAATCCAGGACATTGAAGATTTCTGGGAGCAAGAGGAGAGGGAGGAAAGTAGAAGGCAGGGGGGGAGTGGTGGTCTTGAACTAGGAAAAAATTACCAGACAAGTAGTGTTCTTGATTAACTAGCTAAGGTATGAGATGTTTCAGAGTTTGATAGATGCTTTACAAGCCTCTTTTAGGAGCATACAGCTAACCATACAGAAAGAAACCACTAGACCATCCCTTATTCTTTCTCCAACAGTGGTATATACCAGATGCTTCAAAATAAGAAGGAGAAAAATGTGCTTAGGCAATTGTGCAATACTGAAACACTAGGGAAATTTCTTCCTGAGCCCAGCTGCTCACTAGCTTATCACCTGAAGCACAAGGCTTAATAGCCCTTGTAATTTTTGTCCTGGTTGGGCTACAAATTTATATAGCTACATAGCATTTACTGAGAAAAGCAGCAGGACAACAACATTTGGGCTTTAGTCCCTCTTAATTTTAATGGACTACAGAGGTGAGGTTTCCAACACCCTGTTTACAATTCAAGAGGCTAATTCAGCAAATCACCTCATTTTTCTCTATACAAACATTAATGACAACATATTCACCTAACCATCTGTCATCGTTCTGATCACTTATCCAGATTGACAGCATCTTCAAAAAGCAAACCACAAGAAAAGCTAGCCAGCACTATTGTATTCCAGTACAGACAAGGATAAGTACATCTCTGAACAAACAGAGGCAGGATTTTCTATTTCCAGCACTCTGGAATATGAAAGCAAAGCACGAGCTGGATGCATTGAATCAGATGCTGTATAGCAGTTAATTCATTTCAGAATATATCACCCAGTTGGAACCAGATAAATTCAGACTCGTAGGAAGTTTCACATTTTTAAACAGCAGAGGTAATTAACCATTGAAAACAATTTACCAGGGGTTATTTTGGTGGATTTTCCATAAAAGGCATTTTAAAATTAAGATTAGATGTTTTTCTAAAACAATAATTAATTTGGGGAAATCCTATGGCCTGCTCTATACAGATGGTCAGACTAGATGACCACATTTTGGCCTCAATATCTATCAGTTTGCCTGACCATATCCTTTATATGGTTCAATAGTATTTATTTAGGGCAATAGCTATTAGGTGCTTTCCAAACATCCAAAATCCTGACTCAGAGAAATTTATATTGCCAGGACATGCAGCATCTAGCAATTCGGGTAGCAGCAGAAACATTACTTTTATTCTTGAGAGACTAAGCTAGGGCTCGGGAGATTCAATGTATATATGCAGATAAGGGTTTTGCTGGAAAATGTCCATGATTTTTCTCTTAGAAGACTACAGAAATTTTCATGTAGACAACAAAGTTACAAAATGGTATTTAGAAACACTTGAAAAATATTTCAAAATTCCTATAGTAAGAACTGGTCATTTGCTTGATGGCTGAGGGCTGCCATTTTAATCAGAACTCCCAGAAACATGGCCTTGACAGGTAGATCGCACGTTTGAAAGAGCCACCTGGATACCACGTGAAGAACTGCTGCAGTACAGAAGAAAACCCCCCACAAATCGCACACCGCTGGTTATGACATATCACCCATCCCTTGAACCTGTATGGAAAATCCTCAAAAAATTGCAACCCATGTTAGAAAGAGACTCTATTCTCAAAAAGATCTTCCCAGAGCCACCCATCCTAGCCTTCAAACAAGCACCGAACCTCGCCAACCTCATCACCAGAAGCAAACTTCCTCAAGCCCAGAACACACCAAAAGGATCCAGACCGTGCCAGGACAAGAAATGCAAAACCTGCCCCCACATCTCCACCACCCCCACTATTACTACACCCCACAACAGAGCCATCAGCATCCCTGCATCTTACAGCTCCACCTCCAGAAATGTAATATATCTCATCCAATGCACCAAATGCCCTGATGGAAAATATGTAGGAGAGACCAGACAACAACTGTGCACCAGAATGAAGGCACACCGGAAATCCATCAAAGACAGAAATACCCAGTTACCGGTGGGGGCACATTTCTCACAGGAAGGCCACTCTCTCTCCAATCTCTCAGTCCTGATCCTCAAGGGAAATGTACACAACACATCCCAGAGACGAGCCTATGAGCTCCATTTCATCAACCTGCTGGATACTAGAGATCAGGGACTAAACATAGACATTGGATTTTTGATACATTATAATCTGCCTGGCAACTGACTCCCCAGCCCAGCCCAGCCCAGCCCCTGGCTTCTTTACTTTTCATTCCATCCAGGAAGAGCACACACCCACTGCTGAAACCTCCTGAGCCTGACGAAGGGTTTTTGAACCCGAAAGCTTGCTTAATAACTATTCTCCAACCATTTGGGTTGGTCTAATAAAAGATATCAAATTCACCCAAAGAACCTTGTCTGCCTTGTTAAAGACACGCACTTAAGTGATGATTGGAAACTTGCATTCTTTCTCGGGGCAGAATCCCACAATCTGCTCATTCCAGTCTGAGCATTAGATTTCAGACTGCTACAATTTACTGTCATCATCTCAGTTCCTACACTTCTCTTTCCTCGGACATAACAGAGTTAAGCAGCGACAAGCCAGCTTTCATAAAGCGAAGTACTATTAATTCAGTACAAAAGCATTTTTAGAGAATCTGTACCTTAAAACAATACAAATGTTATACTCATATCTGCATTACCAGGTAGTCATCCATTTTCTATATGAAGACTCTACAGGTCAAAAGTATTTCTGGTCATCCACTCTGTCTCTGTTCATAACTTTAGGATTGTCTGTTCACAATCAAATATAAGTAACCATCTACCAGGTCAAGGCTGTTATACTTATACCATACTTGGAATGTAGTTAAGTCAGTCTCTGGGCTTTCCTCCTTTCTCCACCAAGAGAGTTGGATTCAAAAGACTTATTACTAGAATTTTTCTAATACTAGAGATTTGTATTAAGGAATTCTTCCTGGAAGAAGAACTAAATTCACCCTCTGAGCCAGGAATACAATCACTAGGCAAGCCCATCATGGTGTATAATATTTCTAATAATAATGAGATGATTCCTGAATATTCTAGGTTTGCATAACAACTGTTACATCTTACATGTAAACCAATGACATGGCTGACTTCCATTTTGTGCTTTCACATGCATTAAAGTTTTCAATATAAGAGCTTGTAAGGATATTATTATTGGTGAGTTAGTCACATGTGTCACAACCCAAAGTTGTGATTTTTTGTTTGTGTGTGCTTCGGCGCCGCTAAATTATGTTCCCGCTAAATTGCAGCTTCTTTGCACGGTAGAGTTTTCTGGTGCAGAAGAGAACCCCGGTGCAAAAGAGTATTCCCGCCAATTTGTAGCTTTCTTTGCATGGTGCATTTCTTTTTGCATCTAAGAAATGCTCGGTGCAAGGAGTTCCCGCCATTCGTATTTAGATTCGTGCCACATTATTGGCCGATTCTAATACATGCACACATGGCGGCTAGCGATTGGCTTGCTAGCCGTATAAAGAGCTTGGGTGGTTTCCGCCCAAGTTGGAGAGAAAGCAATTGGAGTTCGAGAGAAAGAGCGTGAAGATCTCTAAGCGCTGCGGATCCTTACGAACCCAACGCTTTCCTTAAAAGGCAATAGAGGCCGAATAACCAAACCTGCGGAGCCTTAACAACTCCGGGGAAAAGAACGAACAGCTTCTAGCCTCTCCCTGTCGCCGATAAATTCCTAGACGTATCCCTTCCTATACAAGAAACTACCGAACCCGCGGAGCTTCAACAACTCCGGGGCCAATTACCGAACCGAACCCGCGGAGCTTCAATAGCTCCGGGGCAAAGAACCGGACCCACAGAGCTTAGCAAACTTCGTGTGAGTCTATTCCTTGCCAGCTGGAACAACTGACGTAGTTGTTCAGACGACCGAACTACCTCAGAGCACAAGTTCCACGGAGCCTAGCAAACTTCGTGAGAGAGAACCGAATTGTCGTAGTCCTCTAACGAGGATTTAAGCGGAGCTGAACCTGGAAACTGTCCAGCCTACACCACGACCATCTTTGGTGTAAGTAAACAATCTTTAAATCAACCATTACACGTCCGTAACTAATTCTAGCTCGCCACCGGGTCTCTCCGACCCCGCGTGCCCAGGCTGCTGGCCACAGCCCGCGTGCGCAAAGACGGGTCCGCATATCGCTCCCGGCCCCCTCATGGCGACATGGATGGGAGCGGGAGGCGACCCGCACAACATGTACAAGGGAATGTGTCATTCATCACTATTTTATATAGTGCTGCAGAGTTAAACAATTGTATTGCACTATTACTTATACTGAGTTATCATTTCTGTCCAAAAAGACTTAGCAAGGCCCCATGGATAATGAAGCAACAGAAAGCTGAAGAGCACAAAATGGAAGGAAAGCAGAGCGGCAATTAAAAAGAAAGGAGTTATTTTTACCATTTCCTTGGGAATTTACAACCAAAATCTGTTTGATGCAAGAATGTTGCCTAATGATTTCTAATGTGGCAAACCCACGCTCGGAAGCACAGATGGAATCTAAACTGGCAATCACACCTTTCTCTCAAAATGGTGGTGCTCAGTTTTTAAAAGTGAAAATGAAAAGTAGAGAAGAGAATCTGAAATAGAAATGAAATACACAAGTAAGGAAATCCAAAGCAACAGGCAGCTTTTCAGTTTGCGTGTTAAAGATTTTAGAAACCATAGGACAAGAATACTGTTTTAGCACTGCCTTCCTCACCTGCAATACAGGATACACCATATGCAGATTTAAACAATTTTGTAGCTTAAAATGCATTTATTCAGATTTCTAATTCTTTACAAGTTACGATGTTAGCAAGTAATGAATGACATTTCTCATTTGCTAGGCGATTCATTTTCTACTCCTGATTTGTATCAAGGTGCATTTAGATGGAAATTGGAATTCACTTAAAAATACAGACAATCAATATTTTAAGAGGTATTTAACTGAAACACAACAGATAAACAAATAAGCTCAAACCAGCAACTTTAAATACACTAGATACATAAAAATAACATATTAATCAGCATGTGCTGATGTATTTACATACCCATCATGTTGTAGTTAAGTCATAAATTATTAACCAAAGAATTTTATCTAGCTAGAAAACTGAACTGATTGTTTCAGGTCATCATGTCCTTCAAGAGTTTAGACTTACTAGATCTCAACTTCACTCATCTGTTTTTAATTCTTAGGCTGAAAGAGTTAAACCAGCTTTCCTGCTTCTCCAGCTCCCAGTTGGTTTCCCTAACTTTGAATGAACTAATTACTGACTTCAACTAAACTAAATGAACCAAAGTGTAGAAAATTGCATTTCTGAACCTATAGAATAGGCTCCAGCTGTCAGAAGCAGGTTTATCATTTCAGCAAACAGTGCTTGCAGGAGCTTAGCTAGGGACTTGCACCAGTTCGGTGATCTCACTTTATTTACAACTTTGGCAGTAAACCAAAATGGTTTCAATAATGTTTTTTATTTACTTTACCAAAAAAAATGGTAATAGACTCATTAAGTGGATGTCTTAATATGGCCAGTCATTATTTATGTTATTTATAAATTTTAAAAATCTAAATTAAATTTAAATATATCTGATTTAAACTAAAAATTCTGACAAAAAATCTACTTCTAGTCTAGTTGTGTTGAGTATTCTCAAGTAATGCAACCTTTTATCTCACTCCAGAAAAAAAAAATTATATAAGCAATTGAACTTCAAATGTGTGTTTTCTTTTGTACTAATAGTGCATATATTAAAACAGAGTTAGTTCAACCTGCACAGTTCAACCTGTAACTGTATTTTTCACACTTACTAACTGAAATAAAACAAGTACTTATATATGTAGCTGCTTAGTTTTGGTTCAGGTTGGGTTTGAAGCTCCCAATATTTGATGTGCAAGGCTTCACATTTATGTGGAAGGGAAAGAAATTTAAAGCAAAATCAAGGTATCCAAGGTAACTCCAATTCTGCATTAATCAAAATAATGCTAAATAGCCACTAGTTACTTCCAATCATTAGCAAAGGAGATTTTATGCCGGATATTTAACCCTAAACTTGCTCCTTTTTTAACCACATACTTTTGACAACCTCTTTATTAGGGTATGGACATCTTAACACTTCACCCTCAGGAGAAAGGGAGTGAGCTTTTGCTACTCCACAGTATGATCTTCATGATATTACTCCATATTAAGTGGAAGCTAAGCTACGTTAGTTTAATCTTCAGTGAAAGAGGTAAATTCATGCAGGTTAGCTCCTACTTACTATGGCCTTACGAGTGTTCCCAGAGCATATTTTAAAGTCCTGCCATCCAAACAAACACCTAATTTGTCCATACTCTTTGCAATAACATTCCAACAACACTGATACGTACCCACAAAGATTCAAGCCCCATGGTGCTACATGATGTGCACAAACACCTAGTAAAAAACTATCTTTTACCGGTCTACCCCAAAAAGTTTAATTTTAGACAAGTTGAAACATATCACTAATAGGCCTGAAGTGGCCGATAAATGCTCATGCATGCATGCAGCCACAGCAAAGCATGCAGGCAGCAAAGAGCACAAGCCTGGCAGCTTGGAGAGCTGCATCCAGCTGTTAAGTCTGGTGTGATGGAAGAGGAGGGAAGGGGCTAGGAGTTAAACTTCAGGTATGTCTACGTGGCAATCTGGTACACCACAGGTAGGCATACCCAAGTATGTTTTAACCTAACCCATATTGATAACAGTAGCAAAGACATGAATTTTAAAGCAGGCTATATAAGCTCAGCAGAAATCTGCACTAATGACTGTACTCACCACAAATTCAGAGCTGATACTAGCTAGATTATGTCAAACCCAAGTATGCCTACCCATGTGTAGCAGAAAGCCCCTTTTCCTCTTGCCTGCAGTTGCTCTCCCCTCCTTGGATATGTTTTTCCTCTTCTACCTTTTCTTCCTTCCTCTTTCTTTCACTTTAAGATAAGGAATTGTGTTTTGAAATTTGTGTGTGCGCATTTTGTATCTATTTGTGTGCCATGGCATTACTTTTGTAGCTTATATTTTATACTCCTCACCTTTCAACTAAATGTGTTTAGTTTCATAAGCAAGTTATACATTGTAACAATGTTAACAAGGGCAGGAATCAAACTGCCCTTCCCTGTATCAGGCTGGCCCCTGCAAGAGCGAGTGAATCAGTGATTGGATGTGTAACACGGTAGCAGGCAGCAATTAACACCTAAGGAAACTGCAGATCAACCAACGGAAGAACTCAATAGAAGACAATGTAACAACCGGGAAATCGCTAAACGTCACTGATCAAGGGTTAGATGCCCTGGCCTGAGTTAATCAATGCCGGGGACCAACTTTTGGGCTGAATATCTCCAGATCGACCGCTCCCAAGGCCTTATTCAAAATTCATCAACGGACTCCCAAACCTGCACGTACATTCAGACAACCCCTGGGGCTGACAGATGCCATCCAATAGCCACCGAGGGGGGAAATCCCACGAGGGTCAACGACCCCTGGATTGGGCAACCCTGAAAACTGGGGAGTCACCAAAGTCTGCCAAGGACAGATAAAAAGCAGTGAAAAGTGACCCTCAGTGGCACCCTCTTGATCTCCAACTTGACCAGCACCCAACCTGTCCAGCCAGAAGGACCAGCCGGTGACCCCCTTCTGGAAGATAACACCACGCTGAAAGAAGCCTCAACGGCAGACTCCAGCGCCTGTGGGATAGGTATACCTGACTCTTGTAGCTTGCTACTGTGTGTGCGTGTGTAAGGACCAGCCCCAAGGTTTATGATTTAACTCATTACAGTGTTTCAATCCGCCTAATAAACCAGAATTTTAAGGATCCCGAGTTGGACATTTGTAGCCAACACATGCATGCTTCCATCTGCTACTCACCCTTAGAGTAAGATCTGCTATTCCACTTCCTGACTTCCGCAAAATATCCTAAAGCAGCAGAGTTCAGTCAACACTAGTCAATGAATTTAGATGGGTATATTGAACTTGCCTCTTCTATTTGGCTCTTCTGAGAAACAGATGGATCTACAGTAATTATTGACAGAACCAAAGTATATCCTCTCATAATCATCAAGTAGCCTTGACTGATGGAAATCTTTTTGATTCCCAAAACATGTATCTGGGGACAATTAAGCTCCATTTCTAAGAAACATGAGACTACCTAATACTGATATAGTAGATTCCTATATACTTTGCAAACACAAGCCTGGGTCAGAAAGGCAAATTTATACGTTCAGTTGCAGGGATTTGAATTTACTTAGTCTGAAGATGGGATGTTTCTTAAATGTCCTTAAGAGTTTTCAACAATAACACAGACTGCACTAGACAACAGAGAACATCACCCATTAAATATACTGGACAATAAGAGTGAAGCAAGAACTGATGGATTTAATAAAAGGAATACATTTCTAATATTACTACTACCACTACTAAGAAACTTTGCAGTCTTTTTATACTTATCATGTACCCACTCATTTAACTGTTATAATGGCCAGGAAATAAAACAACACCCCTCACTGATTGTTTTATGGATGTGTAAAACAGCCATTGCAATGTCCTACTCTGGATTAGTAGGACTGTCTTTAATTTCCTGGTTCTTCATTTTCTTGTTACTTTTCACTGACAAAGAGCGTCTTTTGAAAGCTGAGCTGCTACCCGTACTCAAGCTGGCTAGTTTGAAACTCTACACCAGTGATTCTCAACCAGGGTGCCATGAGATCCAGAAGATCTAGGTGCCACAGAGTGTGAGAAGATAAGCAAATAAGTGCAGACTCAGGCTTGTCCCTGCCTTGCCAATCCCCACCCCTGCTACCCAGCCTCTCTGCATAAAAGTAAGCACTACAATATATAAAAATCTGTTTTTGAAATTGGGTGTTACCAAGTACACAAAAGTTGTGGAGAGATGCCTTAAGTCCAAAAAGGCTGCTCTACTACTGCAGTGTCAACATACCTTAAAATAGGACCTGAACTTTCCCAAAGCCTGGGTATGTTTGGATGTAGCATTTTCTTTCAGTAACCAATAGCTCAAGAGGACAAGTAGAACACTTTTCAGGATTACATAATAACCCCTGGGGCTAACTGGTTTGTCTTTCAGGTACACATACATCTAACTACATTCCTACACCAGGTACATACCAATTTGGATTTTCCAAACTTTTCCTGAAGACAGATTCTTCACTCAGAGATGCAAATTTTGTCCAGGTAAGGCAATGTGTTTTCAGAACCATATTTCTTTCCTGCGCATTAAGCCAAGATTCCTCTTCTAAGTAGATTTCAGACACTTGTAAGACACTCACCTGTCAAGCAGAAGGATTACAGCTTTCAAAAAGTCAGTATTTTGAGAGAGAGAAAACACTTTCACATATTTAGAATTTATTTTCTATCTCGTGATAACACAAAGGATTAACTGCTAGGCGGAGGATGAAGAACCATCAGCTGCAGTTAGCCTTTGATGATAATACACATGTTGACCTTAATAGAAGCTGGTAAGGCCATGTAAATGTTCAAAGATTTATGCAAGCTGCTCAGTCCCCAGCCAGATTTCCATGACTGCTAAATGCTAAGTAAATTATCTAGCTACTTCATGTTTCATTTCTAGCTGGTTATGGCCTATTTAAAATGATGGATTCTAATGGGACCTATTCAGAGACTGCTGCATGCAAGATACAAACAGCTAAAACGGAAAGGGACAGTAAGGAAATTCCACCAACGCACTCTCGTGGCCCTGGGCTGTTCTGGGGGCTGGTTTGGGCCCACAGAGTAACTTAGCCATATTTTCAACACACACAATTACATAAAGTTAAAAGGGGATTTAACCATGGAGCAGCTGACACAGAGTAACTGTCCATGGGCTGCCCCATGGGAAATAGAAGCTCAAACCTGTTTTATTAAGGGCTAAGCTGTTCAAGTTTAGCTTCTATAAGCCAGCAGGTACAAATGAGCGTACAGACAATCATTGCACATCAGCTGCTCAGCAGTTTGCCCCTACTCCTTTTTAACTCAATATAAAATGTGTTCATTTTGCAATTCTCTTGCCAGTCCCAAAGATCTTGCGAGTTACAGCAAGCTGTCCCCAACTGCTGCTAGCCACAGCACTCCAGACTATGGCTCTATTCCTGATCTACTAATCATGAGCTCTAGAATAGTATCACTGAAGGCAGGACCAGCCCACATTTTGGGGGGGGCCCCTGCAAGAAATAGTTTTGGGGCCCCTGCCCTGAAGAAGCTGCCAGTGATGATGGGGGCAGGGGGGGAAGTGGCCAAAGAAGCTGCCAGCAGTGGTGGGGGGGTGGAAAACAGCCGGATGCAAGGGGCCCCTTAGCTGCGGGACCCCCAGCAGCCGCAGGTTCCACAGTATAGGATGGGCCAGCCCTGACTGAAGGGCTGTCTATGATTGTATTCCTCGGTGCCTGTGCTGGGTTTCCCTTAGCTGCTTTTAGAGCTCATTTATGCTGCTCTACCACAGAGGTCAGAGAATGGGTGAGAATCTCAGCCTAAGCTAATTTTACATTCTATCCCATACCTGGAAGTTTGTTTTCCTGGGTAGATGAAGCATGGAAAATAAAATACAGATATTTAAATGCAGAGATGCATAAATGGTCTTGTCACAACATGCAAGAAGACATGGTTATATGGCCTTTTCTACATAAGACACAAGAGATTAGGAATGCTTAACCAGTGCAAAGATCTAATGTAGATACTTAGAAATACAAAATTTTATTCATGCATTGCACCAATCACAAGTAAGGATTAATTTGCATCACCTGACACACAAAGTGAAACCACTCATCATTGCAGCAAATCAGGATTCTCTAAGTCATCAGTGAGGCCTCTAACATATTCCCATTCAAAAACTGACAATACCTTGCATTTCTGAGACTATTTACATAGTGCAAGGGCAAGAAAATGGACTGCAACTGACATATGCCATAAATGTTTTTAATTGAAACATAAAATATTTTAGATTAAATTAAAAAGGTTAAACAAGTTATTTTCTTTGTGAACTTTGCATTTCCTTCAGGTTTGATAATGAATATAGCCAGTTTACTGCCAATTCCAGTTTCAGACTCTCAGGAATAAACTCAATGCTACACAATTTGGATTTCAGGACATGCATGTTTATTTCCCACTCAAAGTAACTCACAAATGCCTTCCTGAATCTTTGTTTTATTAGGTTGTAAGCAATTAAAACCTGAAGGGTGCATCCAGACATGCAGGCACATGTGGTTTTTGGCACCACAGCCTCTTTGTGGTGCCACAAACCATATTCATTGCACCTTAAATCATGCACAGCACTGCTGATTTGCAATGTGGGGACAAAATTTGCTACCAGGATTTCCCAGTAGCAAAAAAAAAGCCAACCCAGGGAAAAAAAAAAAAAAAAGAGAGGCAAAGCACACAAAAATAGTATGTGCCAAACAAACATGGAGACGGGGGAGCAGGCAGCCCTGGGCCCTGTGCTGCCTGCACCCCCATCTCCATATGCTGCTTCCTGGATGGCTGGGACACAGGGTGCCTCTGTGTG
>NW_005842293.1:946342-955998 GCF_000455745.1 Alligator sinensis | reverse complement strand
GGGAGGCACTCGGGGCCCAACCAGTACTGACTCTGCCTCCCCGCAGCACCTGGAGCCCAGCCAGGACCTGGGCATGGCCTGCAACAAAGGGCACATGCAGGGGTGTGTGCTGCGACAAAGTAGCAGCACAAATTTGTGCCACTACTATTTGTGCCGCTGCAAGCACACACCCCTGCTTTTCTGGATGTGACCAAAGTGTTCAAAAAAACCAGGCTTGCCCTTAAAAAAATGATAAGATTGGCCTGAAAGTAATCCTCTTGAGTTTTTTGTTTGTTTTTTTTACTTTCTGGGGTGTCACCCTAAGAATCTAGTTGGGGCTAAGCAGCAGCTCTGCAGAAAAGGACCTGGGGGTTACAGTGGACAAGATGCTGGATAGGAGGCAGCAGCGTGCCCGTGTTGCCAAGAAGGCTAACGGCATACTGGGCTGTATTGGTAGGAGTGTTGCCAGTAGGTCAAGGGACATGATTCTTCCCCCTGTTCTGCACTGGTGAGGCCATATTTGAAGTATTGTGCTTAGTTTTGCATCCCCCACTATAGCAAGGATGAGGACACACTGGACAGAGTACAGGAGAGGGCAATAAAAATGGTAAGGGGGCTGGGGGAAATGACTCATGAGAAGAGGCTGAGGAAACTTGGCTAATTTAGTCTGGAGAAGAGAAGACTGAGGGGAGATTTAATAGCAACTGTGAGCTTCCTGAATGGTGATTACAAAGAGGATGGAGTTGCACTGTTCTCAGTGGTGGCAGATGACAGAACAAGGAGGAATGGTCTCAAGTTTCAGCAAGGGAAGTTTAGGTTAGATATTAGGAAGAACTTTTTTTTTTTTTATTAGGAGGGTAGTAAAACACTGGCGCAGGTTACGCAGAGAGGTTGTGGAATTTCCATCCTTGGAGGTTTTTAAGACCCTGGTAGACAAAGCCTTGGCTAGGATGATCTAGTTGGGGATCGTCCTGCTTTAAGCAAGGGGTTGGATTAGATGGCATCCTGAGGGCTCTTCCAACCCTGATTTTCTATGACAAGCTGGCATTCCCAGGTATTCTGTGAATTCCAAGAACTGGAGCATAACAGAATCACCAATGATAGCAAGATAAGATAAGATTCATGGAAAAAACCATGACAGCTGCTTATATGGAAGTTGCTTTTTAAAAACCTAAATTGTGCATGATATCCCTTTAAAACCCTGAGCTTACATTTTAACTTGTAATTAAATGTGTTTTATATAACATGTTCCCAGTGCCTATTTTTCAAAAAAAAAAAAAAAAAAAAAAAAATCACACCTGCCCAAAACCTACATAAACACATCGAAAGTCTTTCACTAACCTGCTTCCAGGAAAGGATGGCAACTTGCTTTAAGAGTTTTCAGTAAGAGAGGAAACCATTTAAAATGGATGAAGGCTTTTTATTTGCCACCTTGCAGGTACATAGAGATTAAAAGCGCATCACCACATTTACAACATGCCAACACCATATATTACACTTGCCATATCTTACAGCATAAAAGACTGCAATTTTGGCTTTGCACTTTCTAATCCAATGCAAAACTAACTGACACAGAACCATTTTATCTTTTAAAAGAACAAAAAGGAAAAAAACATTTTAACTGAAGCATCATTGGGAAACCTACTCCTTTAATGCAGCTAGCATCACAGTCTTGTCTTAGGCTGATTTTTGGTTTTGTTTTTTCGGAGCCAAACTGAGCCTAGGTTTAAAGAAGTTACCTTTCTTAAGATTTCTGGAATTACATTCTGACATGTTGCAATTCTCCTCCTGTAAACAATTCCTGTAGACAAATCTGATAATAAAGAAGAAAAAAATCTGAGCAGTGACAGTAACAAACATTCCCTTTTTCTCAATAAAAAGAAAAGAGTTGGACAACTTAGCAACAAAAATGAATCTGCAGGCAAGAAAGCTGGCAAATGCTAGCTAAAGAATATGCTAGCTTGTGTTTTTTTTATTATTATTTAGAGCAATGACAGTATTTTTTGGCCAGGCAAAAACGGTAAACATTATTGTTACAGGCATTATGCATCCCATCTCAAGCGGGGTCCCTGTGCCCTACACTGCACTCTAGCACCCCCTGCCAGCCGGAGAACAGATGGTGCCACATAAACATTTCACCGGCGTTTATACTAGTACTTATGAGCAACTAGCACTGCATACACTGCCAAACTCAGCCTTCACATAAGTGGGTAGAACTCCATTGAAGATGATGCTGAATTTGGCACATAGTAGTGAGGTAGTTCATTTTCTGAGACACTGTCTTGTTGACGATCTGGGAAAAAAGAAAAGCAGCCTGCAAATATATTTGTCAATATGGACTGTTGAACAGTCACACAGTTCAGGTCCAGACTAAAACTTTGCACTCACTCCATCTCTGAATTTCGTATTCTCAATTCCATGCCACTGGGATGTAAAATACAACTCAATACCATACTTGAGATCTACAGCAGCCTCTGATATGACTACACATTTATTTTTATATTGAACTGGGCCCAGTGACAAGAACACAGCTATCTATTAGAAAACAAATTATAGTTATTTAGCATCACCAAAAACATGCCTGGCTTTCAGGATCACTCTGCATTTTAATATTTAATGACCCAGATCAAGTACAGAAACCTCAGTATGCTACTAAATAAGAAGCCAACAGGCAGACCGCCCAAGTGAAAGCTCTCAGGGGGTGGGGGGATGTCTTCCCAAAAAGTTTATTTGGAGGATGTCTGACAGGAAACTTTAGCTTGTTTCTCTGAGCTCTTGTGGTAGGCTGACTCAATGATATCACATTTTACAGGGAAAGGAGAATCCTGGAATTGCCACTTTCCATTTTCTTTACAGATGAGCAGAAGGTACAGAGGGAGTAAGGACCAGGTGTTTACAGAGAGTTAGGTGCCCAAATGCCTTAAACATCTGTGCCCAAGGTCATTAAGGACGTTTTTAAACAGAAGAGGGACTGAACCCAAACCTTTCAAGTGAGATCTCTCAAGTCCCAGCCTCTATTTTAAGCTGGGACTGGGTCGTCCTTCCTCTCCATTTGATGACAAGTCTTAATTGCCTGTTTCATTTGAGTTTTACTGGGGAATGGGTAAAATTTCTGGGTAAATCACTGAAGCTTGGGACTGTTTCCTCTTATATACTGCCCTCTCTCAGCAGAAGTAAAGTATCCAAAGCCTGCTGAAGTTCAATGGGACTTAAATCTGCTCCTTAAAGATGGATGTCCTTACACCAATGCAAAGGATTGAGACACAGGGAACAAGTATTACTCAGACATTAGCCAAGTCATGCTTTTCAGTCCCTGAAGCAGCTCAAAAATCCAGAAGTAGCATGCATATGGATCTGAGGTGGGAGGGCATCATTTTGTTCTGGCCTTGCACAGAACCCGGCACAATGCAGCCCTGGTTGATTCATGGTGGGGCACTACTGAAATACAAGCAATAAATTAATCAGCACTGCAAGCAAAAGCAAGCCGCTTACCATTTTTCTCTTCCACTGTTTTTACAGCTATGACATGTTTCTCCATGGGACTGGGATACTAGGTGAAAATGTAAAAGTAAACATCACCATTTGTCACTTGGGTAAGAGAAAATTGCTAACATTCACTCGTAAAATCAATACACATTTTCACCATCTCTCTCAAGGGGTAAATAACAAACCAAAAAAACCCAGCTTTGTCTCATCAGTCTTTAGCACCCACTTAAATTAGCTAAAATGTTCACAAAGAAAAGGAATTATACAATATTTAAATGTACATCTCAATGCTTGTGGTGAGGTTTGCTTTGCAAATCTTAAGACTGTTAAAGAAAACATACACCCTTCAATACCTCTACACAACAATTTACATTAAGACAGTTTCAAGACTCATCCGGAATACCTACAAAACAGAAAGAGAATAAGATGTAAACTTTTGACCTGCATCACATGGCTCAAAATCACAGCTGACGTAGCTTTCATGAGTTTCACAATTCCATGGGCCAATTCCATCCCTGGCGAGCTACCTCAGAGATGAATTGAACCCTGGGTTTCTGCAGTACAGTACCTGTGAAATCCTGCTAAGCAGGCTTGCTGTCTCATCAATATCTTGAAGCCATACAGCAAGATGCAGAAAATTATGAAAGCTACTGTACATCTGAATTACATAGTAGGGTGTGCTACTTTTAACTGTCCTGCAATACCTGGAAACCTAAGGTGTCATTTTGTGCCAGAACTGGTCCTGTGCAGTGGGTGCAAACACTGTTCTACACTAGAGACTGGCTTGCAGCCCTCTGATAAGGGACCTACTACTACTTCCAGGTAAGGATGATCTCCTTTAAATAAAGTGACTGAAACCAGTCATTTAAGGGCTGAATGAAGAAAAGGCTAACTCTGACTCCCCAAATGACGAAGATATAGAAATTGTATCCACTTAGAAATTGTATCTCCTGTTTCCAGCACATGGACTCATTTGGATGTCCTAGCTAATGTTTTATATTAAAAAGAGAGGAGTGCTGAAGGTGAGGAAAACCATTTTGGGATTTTTTAAACTCCTCTTTTAGAAGAATGGTTGACATGGTTAGCATAACTTTATTACTCATTACTATAAATAAGCAGCCTTTACATGAACTGAATCTTAAATTCAAATCTTAAAGCAAGCAATACCTCTGAGCATTGTTGACTGTAGTAAATTAAACAGAAGTCTAGATACTAATACCAATGCCAAATGAGAAAATACTGAATGCCAGATAAAGATTGGCATTAGACAAGCATAAAGATTAAGGGAAGGTGAAGAAATTACATCCAGAAGCCAGCGATTACTAGGATTATAAAATCCTAGTTTGCAAGTAGTCATAAATTACTTGCAGGACACCTCTTCTACCATGTATTTTTATTTTGGTTGCTGCTGAATAAAAATCTCATTAAAAAGGAACTGCAAGGTTTTAAAACTCCTATTTCGTAGTGAAATTGGAGGCTTCTATGCAACATGCTGCTCTGAAATGGCAGAAGTAGTGGTGTAATTACATTATCAATGTAACTTACACTCTGTAAGGCCCAATCGTGTGAAACAAAAAGCCATTTACATAAATCTTTCACTAAATAGCAGACTCTATTACCCAAGTATTTAAACAGAAATAGACTCAATTTCCTACATAGTAGACTATAAGAAATGGTGTTAGGAGTCTATAAGCAGATGGAATGGTTCAGTGAGTCTAACAGTCGCAACAAAATAGTCTTTCAAGCCAGCCATGTTCTTCCATCAAGGTTTTTATTCCCTGAGGATCTTCTAGTTCAACAGCAGCAGAGAACAGAAAGAATTCACTCTATTAATTCAGCCTTGCAGTGACCTACTGGGGTGCCTCCTCACTCAAAAGCTTTCTGCCTTACCATTATGGCTACTGTTTCAGTCCTCCTACTGGAGACTGATCAGCCTGATGGCTCTCACCATGCCTCATCTTCTCTGAAGCAACAGTAAAAGGAAGCAATAATGCTGGACTGACTTTCCTGCTCCCCAAGAGCAATATGCATCGTATCAGGAGGTGCAATTTAAGCAAGTTAATCTGCTTGGTGACTACTGCTAAATATTATCAATGATCATATGGAAGATAATACACTTCCCTTTCGCTATTAATGTATTTGTATTCTATCCAAAACAAATTAGAAGAAACCTGTGGTTGCAAAGCCAAAAAATGATGCAATAAAATTGCCCACTCAGTGTTAAATCAGTCCCTTGTGTTGTGCATCTGCGTTATGGAAGTCTTTATGATCACTATTTTGCTCTCCTACTCTGCTTCCCTCTACCCTCCATGCATAGCTCTTACTCCCATTCACCTATCTCCAGCAGACACCTTCACCCTCAGCATATGCACACACTTCTCAGCCCACACTTCCACCGTGTCTGCTTCCTCCTTCTCTTCCATACCCCTATACACAATAATACGGGGAGAGGAGGAAGCATAGGAAAGGCGTCCTCTTTTTTCACATCCTGCACACTAAGCTAACCTATACATACACACATGCAAGCACACCATGGAAAATTTCATCCCAAACGCTTCAGGAACTGTTACAAAAATAGCAAGCAACTGAAAGCTAGAGTGGAATAGATCAGGTAATCTTCACTACCACAACATTAACAGCTCTGCCTGTATCAGTATTCACAAACCTGAAGGGCTCCTTGTAGTACAATTCACCATTTGTCACCACATTTAATGAGCTGAAATTAGAGAGTGCCCATGGGTTAGTCAGCGGATTGACACTTGCCATGTGTGATGAAAAGTCAGTGGTGAGTAGGAAGACTCCCAAAGTGGAATGTGGATAGAGCATCTGGACAGCTTATTTCATTGCTTTAGTGTGGGTGGGAGAAGCCCTCCAACAACCTCAAATTTCAAGTTTGGTTTTTGTATGGAAATTACAAATTTCAAAAGACCACGGTTCCTTATCTTTACCATCACCTTGAAATGATTGGATGCCATCTTGTGGTCAATACAAGTAAGACTTTGAATCTGTCTTCTCTATATTTTATTAAGGCAAACATTGGAAGGTGTAGGATAGATGTTAATTGGGGGGAGGGGAGGGGAGGGGAGCAAAAGACTACTTATTGCTTCATGGTTTCATAACTTAAAAAAAGATGTAGGAAAGTGTATGAGGAATGTCAGTATCTTGTAATTCACCCATTCAATTAACTCTGAAAATGTGTTCATGTTTACTAAGGTTGTTTATTGCTTTAACAGTTGGATAGGATGAGAGAATATGAAGAGATGCAGCAGCATCATGCAGTTAAAGCAAAAACCTAGGGGAGAGCAAGGAGAGTTCTATTCACCTTATGCCTTTCACTTGCTTTGTACTTAAACAAGGAACTTGCCTCTTGGTTTAAAAATAATATTACCAACCTTTGCAAATACTGTGAGACCTGAATTTGAAAAGTTCTAGGTAAATCTTAAAATGCGTTTAATAGGAAAGGTATGGCATGGGATGGAGGGGGAAATTAAAAATTATGCCCACTTGGAAAGTGAATTAGGTCTCCTGGTGAAGGATGGACTTGAAGTATAATTTGTTTAAGTTTAAAGATGTTTCAGATAATACAATTGCTCCCAAGTTCCCCTACCAGTTTTCACAGACTTTGCTGTTTTACAGAGTGTTTATCCTTCTATTGCTGTGTGAAAGATTCAAGCAATAGAAAATAACTCATAACAAACACAGTGAAACTTACTTTGCCTTTATTTTTTTTACTTTCCAATTTATTTTTAAGCGTCAATGATGGCCCAGAACCGAGACCATGATAGTTTAGTATAGTACCTATGTAATGCTGTCTATTTGTTTGTCTAGAAATTCATTTGCCTTTTCAAAGAACTGGACACATTCTGAGTCATACTGGTGATACGCTTTTTTATTATTTATTTATTGGAAATGATGAATTCTTTTCTTCAGCTATAGAAAGCCAACACTATATAGTTACTGAATAACTCTTTATGTGCTATTTTCTAAAAAATCTTTGACTGCTCTACAGACCAGATATATCACAAGAATTTCTCAGATATGTTATTTTCTAATACAATGAAATACAACCCTAAGTAAAGTAAACTGAATTAAGTGCATAAAATCAGTTACACAATTAAAGACGCATATTCCCACCACAAAGCTTCTTTGGGCGAGTAATTTGTGAGGAAAAACAGATTTCTAAGACAGATTCTGCATTCAGCTGTAGTGAGAAATCAATGTAGATTACATGTAATGGTTTACATAAAACTGAACTATTTCAAAGCAAGAAACTGTTGATTTTACATGCAAAATCAAATGGAGCTCAAATAAAGCTCAAAGACCTGCAAAAATATTTAAATCAGTAAATATTTTGGATGATTCTTTTTTATCCCAGAGAAATTAAACACTGACAATGTAAAAATCAGCTCAACCCTTGCAGGCTTCTCAGAACACTTTTGTAAATTAATTTATATTTAAAATAAAAAGGTCTAAAAAAACCCATGGCACAGCAAGCAATCTGTGATAAAAATCAATAAATACAAAAGCCTTTTCACATATGGATATGGGTTTTTTAATACAAATCAATTTGTCAGACTTGAACTAAATGGTTGATTAACAGTTACAAGCCAGCTCCTATGATGGTATTTGCACCCAGATAAGGCTTCACAGCAGTGAAAATTATTAATTGTCCTTTGTTTGGTAGTAGTCCAGGCATTGCCCCTTGTGATACATGATATGCACATGCATAACAAATAAGGCCTCTCTCCTAAAGAGTTTGCAGTGTAATTTATACAATCTGTCTATATTAATCTATAGTTATATATGCTATAATTATCACTCAATCACTCATCTTGCCACAGTGACCATCTACACTACTACATAAGTGGAGTAAGCTAAGCTAAATTTCTACACAGCCTCAGGTTTTCCACGGGAAAGGAGAAGTGAACCAGGCCTGCTACTGCTGCCCCATATCACAATACAGAGGCACAGGCCAGCTACAGATAACACATCCTAAATCTGTATTGTTTCATGGCAATGAGCTGGAATGATCCAACTCAGGTCCAAGCAGGCCAGTGCTAGAACTTGGCATCCGTGGCTAGGGGCAGACATTACACCTAAACTGAACCAGTTTAAGTGATCAGAAACTGGTTTAAACCTGTAACAGAACAGGCATTCACTGCACATAAACCAGTTTCAAAATGGCTGAAACCAGTTTGAGATAAATGTGGTTGAATGTAGCATCAGACTTAACTGATTTGGCTCAAACCGGTTTATGCAATATCTGTCCCAGACCCCTTCCTGGTTTAAGTTAAACCAGAGTCCCCCAGCATCCCGTCATGCTGTGGGCTGGGCTCTCTTCTCCAGCCCAGCTGGGCTGGCCCCACCCCTCTGCTCCCCAGCAGCAGCAGGAACAGGCAGGGATGACCAGGGTCAGGGGTCTGGCCAGAGAATGGTTTAATTCCCTGCTCCCTGTCCCACTGGCAGTGACGCGAGCTGGGTCTGCCAGGCCCCCTCCTCCCTGCAGCAGCAATGGGCCAGCATGGCCCCTGAGGCAGAGGTAGAGACAGGTGTTATTCTCCCCTCTACCCCTACTGTCCCCGAGGGGCCACAGCCGGGTCTGCCCATCCCAACCGCCACCAAGCGGGAAAATAAGCCCCCTCCTGTCCCCTCCGTTGGATGCCAGAGGGAGGGAGAATAACCCCCATCCCAGCCCCCCTGAGAGCCCCTGCCAGCTGGCATCTGGCTCTGCCAGGTAGGAGCTGGCTGGGGAGCAGGCTTCCCTGGCCAGCTCAGAGGTACCGGTGGGCCCAGAGCCCAGCAGCCACCACCATCATGCCCCCTGCCCTGTGCAGCACCCAGACAGGGGTCTGGCCAGAGAATGGTTTAATTCCCTGCTCCCTGTCCCACTGGCAGTGACGCGAGCTGGGTCTGCCAGGCCCCCTCCTCCCTGCAGCAGCAATGGGCCAGCATGGCCCCTGAGGCAGAGGTAGAGACAGGTGTTATTCTCCCCTCTACCCCTACTGTCCCCGAGGGGCCACAGCCGGGTCTGCCCATCCCAACCGCCACCAAGCGGGAAAATAAGCCCCCTCCTGTCCCCTCCGTTGGATGCCAGAGGGAGGGAGAATAACCCCCATCCCAGCCCCCCTGAGAGCCCCTGCCAGCTGGCATCTGGCTCTGCCAGGTAGGAGCTGGCTGGGGGGCAGGCGTTC
>NW_005842293.1:940947-946317 GCF_000455745.1 Alligator sinensis | reverse complement strand
CAGCCACCACCGTGCTGCCCCTTGCCCTGTGCAGCACCCAGAGCTGCAGCCTAACAAGCAGCTGCAGGCTGGCCAGGGTAGGGAACTGCTCTGCTCCCCTCACGTGCAGCTGCTGTAGCCGCACCACGCTGCACCGCACCACTCTGGGTGTGGGGGCAGGAAGCTTCTGCCCCCACACATGGAGCTCTGGCTCCCAGATGCCTTGGAAGTTGGAAGGCACCCAGGTGTAAGGCTTCAGTCCAGAGACTGCAGCTGGAGCTCCACGCATGGGGCAAAAACTGCAGGGCTGAAGCTCCCCCGCTGGTTCCTCCCCAAGAGGCAGAAATGGACAGTCACCACTGCAGGCGAGGGGAAGCTGGCATGACATGGGTAGCTTCTTCAGCCCAGCGGCTTCAACCTGAGCTGGGCTGAAGCTGCCGGGCTGATGGAAGCTCCTCCAGCCCCAAACGGCACTGCACGGTGCAGCAGCAGCCAGTTGGAGGCAATGGGAGAAAAAAACAGCCATCCTGGGCCAAGACGGCTTTCTCTTGCCTGCAGTGATGACTCCCCCTCCCATTCCTGCCACTCCTGAGCCACTCCAGGAGGCGGTGGGAGGGGGAGGAGGGAGCACTCAGCAGACCCAGCTTGGGTCCCTGCCGGTGGGACAGGGAGTAGGGAATTAAACCTCTCTCTGGCCAGTGAGAGGGGAGTTTATTACAGTTTATTGCTTCACATTAATTGCATGTGTAGATACACCCCACAAGTCTCAGAATCCTCCAAAAATTTCCTGTCTCCCCAAGTCACCTGGAGCACCTCTAGATTACAGCAATTTTTCTCAGATACATCTCTATTTTGAACCTATTTTTTGCTTTACAAGCAGACAGTAACTTGGTCGCCAATCCCACGAGTGGACCCGTCTGCCAGTGGGAGTGGCAACTGTCTATGCCCTTGCCATTGTGTTCTGGGGCATACAGCAATTCTGCCTCACTTTTCCTTAAGTATGCATCTCAGTCCCTTGGCTAAACCATGTTCAAAATCATAAAGATAGACAAAAAACAGCATAACAATCTATACAGTGATAAAAGTGATACAGATACTGCATAACATTCCAGTGAGAATACCCGCATCAGATCGGTAAAATAAATAAAAGAAAAATTGCATGGCACCCCATGAAACCCCACCAGTCCACAGTAGGGTTCATGTCACATATATACACTGATACCTGCAGGAAAAAAAGGGTTATCAATCACACATTTCTGCTGGTCACAGGATCTTAGACTGAATTCATCTGATGAAGGTGCAAAATCCTGTTCTGCAAACTGTATATATTTTTATAGGAATAGGCTTAACTTTACTACTGCGCACACTTTTTTTTTTTTTGCTATGGAGAATTATGTGTTGCTAATGCATTATTGAGAGGTAGATGAATGGGAAAAATCTGACTCTTTGGGAATGCTAAAGGTCATTTGTATGAGCAGCAGGAGATCCAAGAATGTATCCATGCATCTCAGTCCATGAACTCTTACAATCCAAACGAGGTACAGCAGGATTCTCAGAGGTGCCTGGGGATCTTAGGCACAAAAGCCCCTTTAAAGAATCCCAGCTGTAATTAATTTGGTCATCTCTGAAACCAAGTTTAGTTTTACCTGCTCAACCTATCTTTGTACAACATAAAAGCCACAGCATCAAGTGTTGTATCTGCAAATTAGAAAAATATATAGAAAAGCAATAAAATCAACTTGAACCATAGGATTTATGAAGCTAACTATACTAAGTGGTTTCTTCCATGAGACCGTGTTCCTAGTTGAAATAAGTAATGTACTGTGCTGTCACATTTAAGAAATGTTAAAATAATCCTTTCTGCTCAATGCCTCTGACTGTCATAATTAAGTTCACTCTTTTCCTCCACTTGGCTTTTTTATTATGTCTTGAAGAGGTATATGTCAGAATATTGTTTCTATTTGTAATACTGCTTTGGTTCAAATAGTTAACAAGAAATAGCAGTAACAGCTATTTCTGACCCCCCCCCCCAAATTGTCAAATGCCTGAGAAAACCAATTTAAAAAGTGACCCTTGGGTGCCATGGCCCACTTTACTAAGTTAGTACTAAGTTTTCAAATTAATATTTCACCACATATCCCATTATGATCAGTTAACTGTTGGTACAACATCCCAAACTGAAAGGTTAATCAGCATGACTATTTACACTGGCCAAACATACTGCTCAAGATTTGTGCAACTGGGTAATATATTCAGTTTGTAACTTCATTTTTTTCCATCTTTGCAGAGGCTTCTTCTTTGGGGGCCAGGAAAGGGACAGCTGTGCAAGATTAATAGAAATAAGAGAAAAAATACTGCAGACTGGGCACTTCTGTCTGTATTTGCTGTCCAACATTCTGACACACATTTGAGGAATACACTGAAGAATTATATTTTATATAAACTTCAGCAGGAAACAGAGAAGCCATTTTCAGTTATTAGATTACAGTATATTAGCAGTGAACTAATTTGGTGAAATTAAGTATTGAAACACAACACTCTGGAAAGCAAAAAAAATGGTTAATAGTAACACAAATGTGACACCAATTAATTTATGATCCCTTATTCCTATATCACATCAAATACTCTCATTTTTCTTCAACAAGGCCAGGATCTGACAGACAGACTTTAGAACAAAATGTAACCACATTATTTCTTGGGGGAAGAACAATGCTGCTCAGTGCCCTTATGCCTAAACTGATAAAAGGTTTTTAAAGAAATGGCAGAATCCTTAATATAAACAGAAAACTAACATGGAAGCACACACCCCTGCTCCTGTGAGAATAGATTACCAATGGTTTTAGCAAGGATCTCTCTCTATATTTTAAATGGTAGGTCATCCACTGCTGGTGGCAGGAACCAAAGATGATTTAGGTCCTGACCTTGCAGCTGACCAGTCAGTGTGCCTGTATATGATGCCACTTGTTCTACTGGTAAAACAGGCTGCCCAGGACTGGTCAACTGCAGTCAATTTAGTTTTCATAGCACTGCCCAGACCACAGCAGTCAATTTTTGCCTTTTCCAAGCGCGCACACATTTTTGTTTCTCCCCAGGGCCATTTTTCTCTTGCCAGGACTGCAGCTGCACTACCCTGATAAACCCTATAAGATACAAGTTATGGCTTCAGCCAAGATAGATCAAAATGTATATGCCATATTTGGATTTCCTAAGACTTAGCCTATATTTTAAAAAGCTGTTTGTAAAATCTCTCTCGTCCTGCTTCTTTGGCAATGAGATCCAGTTCCAACTAACAGACTGACCTGCCTTTGTAAAGAAAAGCTTTGAAACAACAGGTAGTTTATTACTAATAGGTCGGAACAAAGCAGAGTTAAAGTACAGTATCAAAAAAAAGAAACAGGAGACCAAATTTATCCTTGATGTTTTCAATAAAGTTGCCCTAAGTCAATAATGTTTGTCTTCCACAATAAAAGAGGTTGTAGATAAACAAAAAAAACACCATGGTATTCTGGGTTAGGAAGATGCCCTGGGCTATTGCTAATGTTTATGCTGCAGAAACAAATACTGTGGAGACTGCTACATATTTTCCTTTTGTGTTTTTTGTTTTTTTTAAGTTGCAGCAAGAAGGCAAAAAAACCCAAACCAACCAGTGTCAGCACATTATAAAAACTACAATTCACCTCAAGTTTTAAGCTTTTATTCAAGGGAAATGTCAAACAAAGGCTAGTTTGGACAAGTCTCTTAAAACCTGTGCCCAAGAGAAACCAATGCATAGAGAAAGGAAAGTTGAGCAGCACCAATGAAATGTTATTCCCCTGGATGTAAAATGATTTCCATTTTAAACTCTGCTTCCCATGTTAATATTTTGGTTTGCACTACCTTCATCTTGCACAAGGCAGACAAGATCACTGCTCTGCTTTTATATCACTGCTCTGATATAAAAGCATCTTCCTGCAATCATTAGTTCACAGATTCTACAGGGGAATGTTTACAGCCAAAGAAAACTATTTCCTTGATTAAAATTTACATCATGGAAATATTTCTACTGATCTGATTTTTATTTTTAAACATAAAACAAACTTTGGGCCTACGCAACCGGCTAGGGGCCCCTTAAATCCAGAATCATGCAAGTGTCTTCTGACAATAGAGCTCTGCACACATGCAGCCCCTCTGGCTTGCTTGATTGCTGGAAAAGATGGAGGGGGGGCAACAACACCCACATGCAGGTACTTGCAGGATCATAACTTACATTGTAAAATAAACAGGAGCTGTTTGGTTACACCATCACAGAGATGCATAAAAAGGCTTGAGTCTGCTGAAAAGCATGTTTTAAACATGTAACAATGTAGCACAAGGTAACCAAACTGAGAGCTGTTTTTCTAAATCAATTGGAAACCTTTTCATTTCCAATCCTATCCATCTGCTGCGGGCACCCAACCTCTTTCCTTCTGAAGAAAATTCTGAAAGACTTCTGATGTAATTGCTTATCACACCTGGACCTGCCCTACTTAAGGCATGCAGTCAGCACAGATGGAAGTGAGGTTGCAAAGAAACAATTTCTGAAAAAGAAGGGCAAGGCACAGTTCTTAAAAGGATACACCACACAAGCCACATCCCAAGTCCACATGGAAGCATGCTTTCATCCATATTAGAAACACTTCCCTGCTCTAATTACAGAATCCAGAGTTTTCACATCCAGTTTCTTTTCACTTACACAATTACACAGGCAGAACGAGACCAGCAAAAAGGCAAAACATACATGGGTGACTATGGCCTCAAAAGAAATACTGACGAGATTCATGTCACATCTTTGTTTAAATACTCCCACCTGTAACAACTGAAAGAGAGGAAAAGAAATATATATATTGAAAGAAAGGAAGAGAAAATTGTATATACACACACAGATAAATAGATATATAGATATATTCTTTCTAGAAAGAAAAAAATACACACACATACACATGCATACCCCCACCTGTAATAATTGAAAGAAAGGAAAAGAAATGTTTATATATATATTTTCTTTTCCTTTCTTACAATTATTACAGGTCGGGGTATGTGTGCACATGTATAGGCGTATATACATTTCTTTCTCTCTTCTCCCTCCCCACACATCAAGTTACCTGCTGATACTTTTTGTACTTAATGTATCACTGATTCTTCTGTGTAGAAAAGGGCTTTTGTGTGAGAGTCTTTTGAACAGCAAGAGAGGAAAGGCAAACCTTTAGCTAACCCTGCCCCCCCAAATAAAAACCGAGGAAGGTATCATCACAATGGAAGGCAGGCAGGCTCCAGAACTACTGCAATATCTGGATTTGAGTTCAACTATTTTTTAGTGCATCCTAGTTAACACAGCTGGGCTAAAAATGCCTCTCTCCTGCCAAAAGGAGGGAA
>NW_005842293.1:939491-940916 GCF_000455745.1 Alligator sinensis | reverse complement strand
AAAAAACAAAAAAAAACAATTATGGAAAAAGGTCGTTCACGAAGCAGCATATTACAGTGATCCTGGGCATGTTCACCACTGGCGAGTCACTGGCAGTACTCTGGTCCAGTTAGAAATGCCAGTGATCCACCAGTGGTGAACATGCCCAGGATCACTGTAATATGCTGCTTCTTGAACGTTTTTTCTGTGGTTTGACCATGGTTTATTTTAAACACTCTTTTAAAAATAAAGTTAAAAAAAAAACCTGTTAATAGTGCAGCCCAAGTGCCTAAGGTGGCCATCATAGAGGACATTCCAGTTTTCTGCTACTCTGTCCTCTGTTGATATGAAATCTGATGCCTTTATGTCCTCTATTTTTCTCTTCAAGAAAGGCATAAAGGCATCCGGTTTTGTATCAAGAGGACAGAGAACAACTGGACGGTCCTCTATGATGGCCACCCTGCCACAGTGGGAGGACCTGGATCCAGCCTGGACCTAACAATCTTTAAGGTCCCTTCCAGCCCCTAACAACTGTGAAACTCAGCTCCTCTAGTTAGACTCCTCTTTGCCAGAAACACTTCATGAAGAAACCTCTGTGCTTGGGAAACCCTTGGGGAAATAACCCTGGGGCAGGGGGGAAGGAAATGCTGGAAAGCAGACTAAAGAAGCCCGGCCTATTCCGTTTAGAAAAGAGACACCTGAGAGAGGACATATGAGGGGGCTACAAAATACTAAATGGCCCAGAAAGTGTCAGTAGGGATTCATTATTCTCTAATCTCTCGCCTTCCCAGGAGGAAGGGGGCACACAATATGAAACGAATCGCGTCGCACGTTTGAAGCAATAAAGCAAATTGTGCCTCAAGTTTGAAGCGAATCACATCGCGGTTTTGAAGCAATAAAGCAAATCACGTCACAGGTTTGAGGCAAATCGTGCTGCAAGGTTGAAGTGAATCGCGTCACAAGTTTGACGCAAATAAAGCAAATAGTGTTGCAGGTGTGACGCGAATTGCATCGCAAGTTGAAGCGAATCGTGTCACAGGTTCAAGCAATAAAGCGAATCGCGTCGCAAGCTTGAAGCGATAAGAGAATGGCGTGGCAGGTTCGAGGCGCACGAAGGGATGTTTTCTCGCAGCGGGCCAGTCAAGCCAGGGGCTCGCTCCGTGGCTGCGGGGGCCGGGCCTGGCCGGCGGGGAGCAAGTGGCAACCTCTGCCTCCCAACTGCTGGACGGAGGCTTAAACTACACTTTGGGACCTCACCGTCCGAGGGGGCCTCTACATAAGAAAAAAAAAAAAAAACCCCTGGACATTTTGGTTGTCAGACCACAAACCCAGACCCCTCCCTGCAGCTCCTCCGTTATAACTCGCACGCGGGGTCCACGCAGGTGTGCGGAAGTGACGATACTTCCGGCTCTGAAAGAGTCATGAAAACCCAGAATCGGGGGGGGG
>NW_005842293.1:911318-939216 GCF_000455745.1 Alligator sinensis | reverse complement strand
CCGCGCCCGGCTCCCCCCACGGGCCCCCTCCCCCTCCGCGCCGCCGCCCGCCTGCCTCTGCCGCCGCCCCGCAGCCCCAGGGAGGCCTGCCCACACCCCCTGCCCTTCCTTCCTGCAGCCCCCCCTTGCCCCCGGCTGCCTCAAGAAAAGCTGTGCTGAAATCAGGATAAGTTACTGATAATAAAAAGTGCCTTATTATCCATCCTCTCCCTGGCAAAGCCTAAAGGGGTCTTCCCAGCGGAAAAGCCGTGGTCCCACTTCCTGCCATGGAAGTTGTGCCTTTCCAGGCTGTTCCCGGTGTCGAGGTCAGCCCGCCCTGGCCTGGGTCCTGCTCTTCCTCCACTCTTTTCAATAGACGGCGCCAGCGGACACGGCGTCGGTGTTACCCTGCTTTTCGTTCCTGGAAACGGCGTCCTGAAGAGCGCGGCCCTCGCTGCCTTCGAGCTTCTCTCTTTCTGCTGGCCTCCCCAACTTGTCAAATGCCTGAGAAAACCGATTTAAAAAGCACCCCCCTCGGGCGCTCTCTTTACTAAGTTAGTACTAAGTTTTCAAATGAATGTTTCACCGCACGTCCCGTGATGGGCCAGTTATAACCGCGGTGCGGCATCCCGAACTGCAAGGTGAATCGACGTGACTGTTTGCATTGGACGAGCGTACCGCTCATGATTTGTGCAACCAGGCAATGTGTTCAGCTTGTAACTTCATTGTTTTTTTTCATCTTTGCAGAGGTTTCTTTGGTAGCCGGGAAAGGGACAGCTGTACAAGATGAATTCAGCCTGTGATGATGGCAAGGTTGAAGAACAGAGGGGGAGTAACGGGCACTTGTTTTCTCTGCTTATAATCATGCCACAAAGGCCTTGCAAACATAACTACGTCTATGAAGAGTGATCCCTGCCCCTTCCCCATTTTTCCTTCATTGTTGTTATATTACAATAACCTCTAGGAGCTCCAGGGAAGATCCAGATGACGCTGTGCCATGCACTACATAATTATACAGAGAGAGAGAGTTCCTTTTCTGAAGGGCCGCATGCAAGTAGACACGACTGACAAAAGGAAACAGAAGCACTAGGAGGTGAAGGGACTCTGCTAAGGTCAGAGCGCAATTTAGAAACAAGGCCACAATCAGAACTCGGGTCTTCCCATAGTTCAGAGCTCTCTAGCACGGCAGGCACTTGACCTATTGCCAGGGACCACCGTCCAGACAGGCTTGCATGCGATGGAAATAGAAATACTAATAGCAGAAATAATCCCATTGACTCCGTCCGCTGTAAATGTGATGTTACTAAGAAAGCTCCAACATATTCAGTGACATTTCTAAGTACGGTAAGAGAATATTCTAAGTTACCGAGGGCACTGTACAACCACAAATGTCTGAATTAATGTGAAAGGGGAGGAAAAAAAAAGAATCAGACCCAAATAATAATATAACACAATGCCGAATTTTACAATGTGTCACTCACATACCTTTCTTATATGCAATGCACACTGAGACATATCTTGTAGTCCTTCATTTTTAATTAGGTAAAGTTCCTATTGAAGTCAATGGGATTTTTGCCTGAGTAAGTAAAGGATAGAGCTCATTATTATGCCTAGTGTTTCTAACCATGGAACGTTTACAGTAGAGTGTCAGGATAAATGGGGACAGTTGACAAGGAGAGGCATAAAGAGGTGGTAACAGTGCTGAAGAAGGAATCTGTTCAATGAGAAGCAACAGCAATAAAATACCGACTTTCTAAATTTATATTTTCAGCTAATTTTATTGTAAGCATTTAAATCCCTAAGCGGGAAAATTACATTGTTACATTTACTCATTTTAAGCTAGTGAAATATCAAATAAAGCTAGCAAATTTTTAAATGAAAAACCAATCAAATTTTGAATAAAAGGAACTTAACTAACAAAAATTTTAGAAACTTTAGGAGTTTCATCTACCCTCATGTTCATGCACAGAGCAGGACTCCTGCACTAAATTAAGAAATCAGATAGTATAAAGCACTTGGGAAAAACAAAGCTCCTATATAAACTACAGCTTTTAAAGGAGCCTGAAAACTAAAATGGATTTTTTGCAAATAATCTAGATGTCTCAGAAAAAAATTGTGATGTACACCTACCAAAGTGAAAACTTGGCCATAAATTACCTTGTCTCAGCTTGCAACCTCAGCATGTACAGCATGTAAGAAGCCTCTTAACTCATCAGGGTCTCAGAGGTAATATGGAAGTTAAACCTGCATTAACATTGCCCATGAATATCAAATGTAATAAACTGAAGGCTTTGAAGAAAAAAAGAAAAGAAAACAATTTCCCCTGTTGGCTGCCACTCTATGAAGCCCTTGTGTTCCATGCTGCCACTTGTATCCTGCTAAGTATTCAGCATTGCCACTTCATTGAAATTAATTAGAGTTTGCATTTTGCAAATTACAACACCAGATTAATAATAGGTATCAGGAGCCCTATTCATCAACAGTCTGATTCTGAAAAGTACTGAGCACCTGGAACTCCCACTGACATCAAAGGGAAATGTGGGTCAGCACAAATCAGAACCAACATATAAAACTCTCTGGTTTTTCTATTTATTTATGTTTCAAGTTTTACAGTGATCATTTATCATTATGACTCTAGACTTGGAAACAGCTTCTGCTACCTGAATTATATGCTAAAAGAATCCCTGTATAACATAGAACTAGAACTGAAATAAGCTACATCTATTGGAAATACATGCACCACTGCAGGAATAAATATAGATTTAATTGCAAAATACAGTGCAATGTTTGTATGTTCAGCATTTTAAACTTGACAGCAGGCTTTATAAGATTGCTACACTGTTGTTTTTCAGTTCAACAAATTATTTACATGCTTAAGGTACTGCTATGTCTGTTACTAGTTATTATTATTTTGTTACAAGAGTGCTTAATACCCCCAGAGATTGGGACCTCATTGTGCTGCACAATATATGTGCATACAGAAATAGACAGTATTGACCCCAGCAAATTACAGACCCAGATTCTGTCAACATTTACACATGTGCTTGACTTGAAGCATGTAAGTAGATCCTCTGACTTATGGGGCTACTCCAACATGTGAAGTGAAATACTGCATGTTAGCATTTGCAAGATTGGGGCCTACCTTCATTAACAGATGTAACAGGTGAATGTACCGAATTAGGGACAAGGAAATGAAGTAATAGGGATAGATTTGCATGTACACCTTTACCAACTTTTAATAACCTTCTGTTGTTATACAACAGCTATTTAGATGGAGACAGGTAACATAGACGGAGGTTTCAGTAGGATGCTGCTGAGATACAATTATGCGGCACAGATCTGGCAAGGTTGCAGGCCATTTTCATTGCAAGCAGGACAGCGGAGAGCCCTGAACGACTCTTTAAATCTATTAGCCAACATCGAAAACTTGCTTCCATGGCACAGAGAGCAGGGGGCAGAGCCTGATCCTTTGCATAGGGAGCAGCGGCGCTCTATGTCTCCTCCCTGGAACAAAAGGATCAAACAGAAGTCTTTTACTTAACATCTGACATCCAAATTAGTGACAAACATAGAACTCTCACCAGGAGAGCCCAGTTTAGGGGATAATCCTCCTTTTGTGATCTGTACAACAGCTCTTAGCATTGAAACATGCTCTCCTTTCCCTCTATGGGCTTGGATTCCAACACGGTGTGCCAGGCACTCTTTCAAATTCCTTATCAGAATGCACTGTTTCTTCAAAGACAGGATTAAATACTTTCTAACAGAAAAATATACCACGGCAAAATTTCATCCTTTTGATGTCAAGTTCAGTTATTTGCATCCATGTACTTCTGCTTTACACAATATTACAGAACTAGTGTTGAAACTCAAGGGCCTAAGTCAAGATGCAGATTGGTGGCAGATACATACTTTAGGTGCCTGCAAGGTGATTTGAAAATGCAAATAGGTTTATTTCAACTTATAATGACAATAGCAGGACACCTTCCAGTGTCACAGATGTCCTTCACATATATAAATATTCATTATATCAAATCAATATATATATATTAACGTGAATTACCATAAATTACTCTGCAAAACCAACAATAATCATCATCACAGGACCTTCAGCTCCATCAAGTGCTCACTATAACACATGGACTCTGTAGAGAACTCAGGACTTGACAAATTATTCAAAAGCAATGCCTTGTGACAGTTTTCTCCCTTTTATACTACGTTAACTCCAACTTGAGGACTTCCAATGCACGTAACTATGAGAACATCATGAAAGTGGCGGTCTAACCTATTCAGATTTAGAACTGAGATCCCTAACTTGGGTGATCACAGCTGAAAACTAGTTTCCCCATATCCGTTTCTACATAAATAAGTTCTATGCTACAGTACGTATGATAGATTTGAGAGCCAAAGACACTTTAAAGACACCCTAATACTTAGCATCCCCTTCCAAAAAAATAAATCTCCTCTTAAGGTGTCTGAGGGTGGGCACCTAGATCACTAGTTATTTGGTAGGCCTCAGACTTTCCAGAGAAGATACAGTCTTCACTCTCATTGTGTGCTTATGTATCTGAGCTATAAGTAGATTTTCTGTTTGAAGAATTTATGTAAGTAAGCCTACATCAAGCATAAAGGTCGGTTACTGATTTGCAAAAGTTGTAATTCTTTGGAGTTTCACTGCACAGCAACACTATATATTGGGATCCAATTAAGATCAAACTAATTGGAATTCTGACCAGTAATACAGCAAAGAACGACCCATGAAAGAAATGGTTGACCTCACTCTGAAATACTTCTGCTGATACGAAAGTACTTCAGTTTCAATTTCAGGGCTGTTTTAGCTCTATAGTAGTTTTTCTCTGTATGCTCGCGTGAGAGATTGAGAATAAATTTTGTGGCCTGGTCTCTTGTTCCTTAGGTGAAATAGGGATTTAGGACCTGAGTCTGTTTGCATACATTTCAGTGGAAGTCCTGTTGGCTTACTGGAAAGACAATATTCTTCCCCTACAAAGGAGCCATTGTGCTATTAAACAATGATCACCCCCTCCCCGCAGCTGACGTGGATGCATAGGATTGGGATGGGACCCTGAGGAGTGTGGGGACAAAGCATTGCAACCTATTTTGTTTTACCTGTCCACATTGACTGTGAGCAAAGTGCCTTTCTGCATCTCTCAAATGCCTATTGATTGGCTCAGCATCTCCTGTTTTCCCTTCTCGGAACATGAAGTCATTCAGGCCCTCATTCTGGATGATCTTCCTCACCAGCTCTTTCTTGTCTGTTGGTGCACGGATGATTTTCAAGTTGTTAGTGTAGATGATGATCTTACCAAAATCTAAAATGGGTGAAGGCTGTAAACAGGAGTCATGAGCACATCAGCTGTACAACAACATCATACAAGGCAAAGGTTCACCTGCAATTGAACCACACTTTGGCCAGATTTTTAGAAAAGCTCAGCAAACTGAGGTGCTGTGCTCTATTGAAAATTCTTGTCCTGATTCTGGATGTTGAACACATGAAAATCTGGCCCTGACTTTAAGCCCAAAGTCAATGAGAGTATTCCACTGACTTCAGTGAGCATCCAACAGCCCTCTGAGTCCATCTTCTCATCTTAGCCCCATGTGGAAGTAATCCATTCCATGATATGAACACAGCAGGAGAAAATTCAATCTACAGTTTTTGTAGACAGAGAAGTCTTCACTTTATTTCCCCACAATTTCACATATGTCCAAGTGTATTTTCATGTTTTGGTTCTGCCCAAAAAGTGTAAGTACCAAGTTACAGCGAGGGAATATGCAAGTTTTAACTTTCTCCAGCTCAGTTTTGTACAATTAGAAGTGTGGATGAACAGATGGTTTGGAGCACTCACTCAAGCCAAGATACATTCTTACAAGCATATACAGGAATAATTCACAGCCTAATGAATATTCCTTCTCAAGTTCTGACACCCAGATTTACCCAATGGCTCCCATATTTGCTCATGCAGTCACTGTACTGCCAGAATCTAAATATTTGTTAAACATTCATATCACAAGTGATAAGAAGGAGACAAGACTAATGGTTCAAGAACAAGACATCCTGTAAAAAGGTCTGGGTTCACTCCCCAGCTCTACTACAATTTCTCACATCACATAACTGGAACTACATCACTTTGGCCTTGCTTTTCAGGTTTGCTGTGTACCTGCAGCTCCTATTCATGTTGAATGTGATGCTCTCATTTGAGGTAGCATCTTTAGACAAGTGTTTACCTTCTATGTCTCCCTTCTCCTATTTATCCTTGAGCATACAAATATTTACTTGTTTCTTCAAGTGGGAAACAATGGTAATTCTTAGATGGAAGAGAAAGAGAAGCAAGTCAAAAAAAAATTTTTACCTGCTTGAATTTTTAGTTTTTTCTATTGTTTTTAAAGTTCTTGGTCATACACTTTCCTGAAAGCAGTAAGTTTGCTCCTCTGTTCCATTTTCCCTTATCTCTTTACAGAGTATCATATAGCAGCTTCCCTATCCTATTGTTTTACACATTGTGTTCATATTTCACTCTAAGTATGTATGTCAGAATGCCAAGTAATTGGAAATGCTGCAGTTTTAGAAGATACCAGGCCAGGCTTCCAGGTGATATAAATCAGCCTGTGACGCTACACTGATGGCCTGGCAGACCCTTTCCTGTTCCAGCAGAAGCATGAAAAATTCAGATTGGCTTAAACCATTTCCATTTGCTGAATGCTTTTAAAGGCCATATATTTATGATGCAACATGATTTCACTAGGTCCTGAATGGATTTTTGTAGCATACCAATTACCTTTGGAGCAGGGTGACAGGTGATCCTAGAGAATGTTGGGGACCCTGAGACTCAGAGATTAGGCGACTTGTCCAAAAACACAGAAAAAGTTAATCGTCTCACCAGAATTAGTGTCCAGGTGCCATGACATACAGTATGGTGCCATTTGCATTGGTTAAATATTCACTGTTGTAGAGTATTCCTGCATTAGCTAGGTGTTGATGACATGGGGTTTTATACTGCTCATCTCAATAGTATGGGATTCATACACACAGCTTTGCTTAAATATGAATGCGTGTTTACAACACGAATGATGTATTCAACCTTGTCCATTGGAAATAATTTCTAGCACTTTTTAAATACTTCCCTGTTCATTGTTAAATAGAGTTATGATCATGAAAGTGCCAGATTGACAACTATGGGGAGTCATCGTTCCCACTTTATGCACAGAACAGCACAGGTAGTAACACCAAAGGACTGAGAACATATTTCTGTCTGTAGGTCCATTATGTCCTGGCACTTCAAGCAAAAATGCCAGTTATGCTTGGCTTAGGACTAGGTGCATTCCTATTCATTAAAAACTGAACTGAAGCTACCAAATCATCTCACAGCAGCCCACTCAAGCCTTGTGAGATGGTAATAATATCTGGTTACTATCAGTTTGAAGCAGTAGCCCAACAGTGAAGTCTTTGTATCATAATTTGTATCATAATATCACTCCACCAAACTGGTTAACCCCAGTCACCTATTTTTAGCTTTGTTTTCCATTGCATGCAATTCTTGAATTTTAGGTGTATACCCGTTGCATTGGCAGACAAGGTTCTTTGGGTAAATCTGATATCTTTTATTAAACCAACTAAATAGTTGGGAAAAAAATTCCAAAAATTTTTCCAACTATGTAGTTGGTCTAAGAAAAGATATCAGATTTACCCAAAGAACCTTGTCTGCTTATGTCCTTAGACCAACATGGCTACAACCTACATCCCTGTACCTGTTGCTTCTACTCTGCTTAGTATATACTTACTTTCCAGTTTAATATATGTTATTACAAAAGTTACTATACCATGATTTATATATGAATTGTTCTGTAGTTGGTATATCTAGATTTGATCTTCCAGGTTCACTAGAAGATCCCAGTCTAAGTCCCAGCACCTATCACCAAGGTACAGCAACTCAGTTATTCAATAAAGATGTGCTACACATCTATTATATTTTCCTAAATTTGATTAACAATCATTTGCTAATTACTTCAGGCACTGGGCCATGTTTTCTAAACAGATTCAATTTAGCCTCTTCTCATGTGCCATTTTCACCCACAATGCAAATAGACTTTTATACCTGCCTGCCTGTCAAGTAGGTAAATACAGAATCCTGTGTAAATAGTTATTTTTTTAAACTAACAAAACACTAAACCACACAAACCCTTTTCTCACTGGGGAGAGGAGGAATGACAAAGTGAGCTGTATAAACCAGATGTTTCTTGTGTCACCTAGTGCCCTACTGTGATGCGCAGATACTATCTATCATTTAGAACAGAACAGAAAACTGGCACATATAAATTTGCAAGAACAAGCATACCTGCAGACTTAGAGGCACATATCTGAAGACTTGACCATTATGGCTTTAACTAGATCTGAATTGAATCTTGATTGGATTAAATTAGAAGACTCAAAAAGTCATATTCTAAAAGTGAACCATTTTCTGGTCAGCTTGTAAATCTAAAGTGAATACTACTTACCTTATGATGACTATCACTTGTCTGGTAGTCACTGAAGAGAGGAGAGTTACTTGTTATACTGTACTTGTTGTCCTCTTTGAATATACTGATCCTTTGGGCAGTCAGTTTGGCTGAAGAATAAAACCTGGGTTTGGATGCTTCTCCAGCCCCATAAAAATGGTCCCCTGACTCAAAGCTGCGGTGGAGAAAGCAGTGGGAATATTCTTTCTCTGGAGGCTCCAGTTCTTGGCCATCTTCGTAGACTTGCTTTAACACCCGACCACTGTATGCAGAAGATATTCTGAATCTCACTTTGCGGGGTCTTCCCTCATGCTTCTGGCTAAGTTTCTTCTGAGGATCATCCATTGATATGGATTTCACGTAGCAGCTTCCAGAAATCACCTCAGCCAGGAGAACTTTGGGTTTATAAGAAAAGTCACTTTGGTTTTCCCCAACCATGCGATGTATAATTCAGGGTCCCTATTAGGTCCTCACGTTACAGGCAAGCTGACACCTCTATATTAAATATTGATGGATGTTCACGAAAAGGAATGTAATTGTGGTGGTGAAATATAAGGCAAGGTTTACTGCATGCCCCTGAATGGTAGATGGGTCCGTTTACAAATGTGAAAAGGAGTTAACATTGGAAGGATGATATTAAACTAGGAAATGCTGCCTGCTTTTTATCCACAGGAACACTTCCTTTATGTAGTGTGATCAGAATCACCCCTACCAGCAGCTTTTAGCAGTGTTCTGAAAAGGTTGAAAGTTAAAAAGAGAGTTTTGCAGAAAAAGCAATCTACCTTCACAAATGGCAAACATAAATAATTCCCCTCACCATGCCTGCTCTGAAAACCTAAATACAAAGCTCTATTTCATTTTAATCCAAATGTGTTTTTCTACAGGTTGGTGGAGATCTAATTAAGATCTTCTCTTTATCTTTAAATCCCTGTTTGTAATTCTCATTGGCTTTCTGAGCCTTCTGTCCATTCTGATTTTGCTTTTCTATTTTTAAAGGCAATCGCTCCTGGAGAGTGACACAGGAGGCTTGACTCTCTCTGCCCTGCAGTTATTTGCCACTGGGCAAAATGCTTCTGTTCCTATTTATTCACTTTATGGTATGAGAAATGCAAAGCAGGAGAGGATCAGGCTCTGTGTCCTCAATGGCTTGGCGCTTCTGTTCTCCTTCAGCGGAGAAAAACAGCAATTGCCACAATTGCTATACATTTTTTTTCATGGCAGCTTCAACTACAAGGTTCTGGTTACTATAGAAAAGATCTATAGTATCTGATAGGAGTCCTAGTCTAGCCTCCAACTGAATCACTTTTAATTCCCTGATACTCATGATGCTCTCCAACGGTATTGCAACTAGTAGTGACTCTGCTAAGGCTTTGTTAAGGATCTATATCTGTTGCCCAGAAACTGATGCCTTGGTGACATGCACTTAACTGCTCTGTTAAAACAGGTATTAGCCTTACTGTTCCCATTTCCAGCTGTGCAATATAGCTTTTTCTTTCATTTCAAGGGGTCACATATGTTCAGTGGAATAATACATCAGTCGAGTAACTGTCATCTGGCTTTTAAAAATCCCATAATACGTACTTAACACAAATACACAGAGCAATATATTCAGTCTTTCTGCTGTCTTGCTTAGGATCCCTAATATTATAGTAAATTGCTATCATAATTAAATGGGATTTCATTGAGTGGTGCTTAAACTAAGCTTTCTACCTACAGCCTACCCAGGTCACTTTCCTATAGCTGAAAAATCAGGCTTTATAAAGCTAAATAGATTCCCATGCTATGTTTTTTAAAAGGATAACTTCATGTAATATTCCGAAGATAGTTCAGGGACCTAGGTACTGAAGAATTACTAGGCGTTCATAGGGTACCTGAAGGAAACTGTACAGCAGGGCCCTCATGTACTCTGGCAAATGCTTCTCTAGATCCTCTGGACTGCTGAGATCTTGCGAGAAGCCAATACAGTAAAACCCAGATCATTTGTATCTGAGTGGTTCACAGCCTACAGAATTCACAACAAGTTGCCAAATAAAGGATGAACCACACAGCTACTTGCAACAGCTTTTGCTTCAAAAGGGTGCTGCTTCTCCACTCAACTGGAGGACCTCAGTGGTCCTGTGCAGATTTGCCATAGCTGCATATAACCCTTGTTTGGTTCACAAGCCCATTTCTTCACAAAGGCTACAAACCATAACCATATGTAGTAGCCATGTTCTTTATGTATCATTACAAGTTTAAAAGATAAGGATTCTGCTTATCTTCATCCCAGCATTGAACCCTACCTCATATACACAGAATTAATTTGTTTGGTAACAATGCAACTCAGTTCCAGCTGCATTTATGTTTAATAAATCTACTATAAAAACTGGCCATCAATATTGTTGCTTCCTTCTGATACACAAACTAATTAATTGACATGGATTGTACTTTTCCAAGACACTTATTTGGAATGAATTTTAGTTTAGATTAGGAGAATATCAGCACAGGAAATAAAAGTTAAGTATCCATGAAAGGACAGCATGAGCACTTCCTCTTTAACAATCTGCACTGCATGAACACAAAATGGCTTCCAACCAGAGTATTATATTTGCCTCGATAAGTATGCCACAAAGACATGATGGCCTTTTGTTTTAGGAATGGGTTTATCTCATTCTTGTTCTCTCTAGTGTCAATGGATATTTTTTTGGTGCATCTGTGATATATGTAATCCATGAACTAGTTAGGGTGAATTTCATCCTAGTACAAGAAAACCACACAAGGACCTATAAATCCCTACTTCCCGTGCCATGTATGAAATACAAAGTAAAAATCCCAGCTCCCACAACAAGGGTCCATACAGTACAACATGTAATCCATAAACCCCATTCTGAGGGCATCAATGGGACTCCTGTTGCATTGGCCCTAGTGCCCAATAGTAAATCACGCTTATTGAAATACACACTTATTACTGTTATTCTCTATCACTGTGCAGATAAGGAGAAATATTATAAATAAAATATTTAACTGCATCCTCAAGCTACTCAAATATTTTTAAAAGCTTCAGGCCAGCATTTCCAAATTAAATCTTATACAAAGAAGTATAAAGCTGTACTGCAAAGGTTACATTTTGTTAGGTCTTCCTGCAAACTCTTACCCCTTCCTGGCTCCAGCCGAGGAATGTAAAGGCATGTCTCCTGCCAGTCAGCATACAGACATAACCTGCAGCATCAGCTGGTAAAGCATGAGCTGTTATACAGAGTGAGGATGGCTGTCAGAAACCTGCCAACAACAGCACAGATCCTGCACTTGGGTATGTGTCAGACTGGTTTTACTGGACTTCTCATAAGTTAGTACAATAATTACTACAATATACTACCACAGTGTCCTAAAACACAGAGGCAATGTTACTGTAAGCCGGGGTGCTTTGGCTCTGCAGTATATTTTACATAAGTGGTGTCCAGCTGGAAGCTCCCAAAGGGTGAGACTACAGCCTCTCACCCAGCCACCACTACTCCCTCTGTCTCCAGTTGCTCCTGCTGCATGGATTGGGAGGGAGCTGAAGTGCCCAACCTGAGGGCACAGCAAACAAGGGAGCTGCTGCTCATGCTGTGGGTGTGTGGTGTGAGAGGCTGGGAGCTGCACATGTGGTTGTGGGGGGGAGACAGGTTTCTTGTGCTGCAAGGAGGGGCTTCCCATGTGAAATGCATGCCCAGGAGGGGAGGGGAGTGCTGTGCATTGTTTGGGGGGGGGGAGTAGGAAGGGACTGGACTGGGGCACTGGACTGGGACACTGGGCAACCTACAGGGTGCACGCATCCAGGAGAGGGGGAGAGCCAAGATGCCCAGGCTATGTAATTAGCAAGGGGGGCTGCTGCAGCGTGAGAGCCAGGTGGGCCCCAGATGTGTGGCCCCAAGAGCGTGCAGTCCCCAGCTGCTCAGAAGTTGGACAGCCCCATTTTACTTCATATTTCTTAAAGCTGAAACTCCAGTTATCTTCCAACAGTAGAAACTTCCCGGTATAGGACAGGATAGGAAATGAGACTGCAAGGTCACTGTTTGAAGAGAGCCTCACACTCCAGAGCTTGGTTAAAGCTTGTATTGATTAAGTACTCATTACTCACTTCTCATAGTCATTGCAATAGTAAGGAGGTTTAATAGAGAGGGATTGAAAATATTATTATTCCAAATATAAAAGGCTTCAAAAACCCTGGCAAGAATCAGCTCCACTGGATGTTTTAGTCTGCTCATTAGGGGAGTCATGAAGAAAAGCATAGGAAAGACTGTAGGAGAAGAGAAATGAAGCATGTAGACTGGCATCACTGGCCAAGCAAAAGGGATACAGGATAATGTGGTAAGATACTAGGTCAGATACATAGGAAGCAGTGAAGCAAGGTAGGAGCTTTAAAGCAATGACAAGAATGTTAAACTTAGTGCAGTGGGACAGGAGGGACTGAAAGCATTCAGGTTAATAAGCGAGGAGGATAAGTTTAGCAGTGACATTTTTGATGGATCAAAAGGGGAGGAGGGACTCCACAGGTGCTAAGGAAGCCAGAATGGAAGAGACACTGAGAATGAAAAAGAAGGCACCATATCGAGCCATGTTCAGGAATATTAACTAGAAGACTAAAAAGAAAAGATTGAAATGTGCAGTAATATTGTCAGAATTTGGGTTCAGTTTGCATGTGTGGGAATGAAAACAAAGGAATTAGAAATTGCTTCTGATGCAGGGAGGGCAGTGGTATTACGAGAAGTAGCAGAGAATGGAGAAATTGAGAAAATATTTCAGAAAAAATAAGGCACTCAGTATTAGCTATATGAAGCTGAAATTGTCAGTGGAGAAGGAGGAGGAATGAGGGTGTGTCTACATAAGACATGTTACTGTGCATTAGCGTAATTTACTGCACAGTAAGCATGCGCTTCTACACGTGTGCTCTGTGCTCTCTTACTACGCAGTAAAAATCCTCAATCCCACTTGCAGGTAGCAAAATTAAGCAGGATTAGTTGCTGCGCAGTAACAAACATGTGGACACAACCTGGGAACCAATTTGCTCCAGGGTGAGCCCTACCACTAGAGGGCCAGCCTGAGGCCAGCCACAGGGCTCCAGGCTGGGTGCCTCTCCTGCCCCAGAGCTGGGCTGCCTCTATGGCAGCCCCTGTCTCAGGCTATAAAAGGGCCACAGAATGAAATCCCCTGTGGTTGTAGTAGAGCTGGTAGGGCAGCAGGTAATAAGGATGTGGGTCCCATCCAGGGCCCCGATGCACTGAGGGAATCCGAGGGCATGAAACCCCACCACCACTGCCAAGGAGTCATGCACACGGAGCATGGTGGACCCCAGCACATCCTAGAGGGCTCTGCACACCTCCAGTGTGGCCTTACCCATGCCAAACTGGTGTCCAACATACCGGAGGCTAGAAGGCTTGAGCACAGTGAGAGTCAGCAGGGTGTCCACAGGTAAAGCCAGGTGCATGCCAGTGTCCTGCTACTCCAGATGGGGCCGGAGCTGCTGTAGGAGATCCCAAAAGGTGGGCCAGGTCAGCCAGAATGCATCCAGCCACTGTTCCTCATCCCAGGTGTGCTGTACGACGTGCAGCCACCAGTCCTAGCTAGCACGGCAAGTCCAGGGGCAGAGGGGCTGGAGGCCCAGGAGGGCAATGGTGACCCTGGAGTGGTATCCTGGAGCCCCTCATTAGCATCCCTGCCGGCAGCAGCTGCACAGCAGTGGTAGCAGCCCCAGAATGGTGTGCTGTGGCCAGGCAAGTGGTCACTGGGCATGAGGGAGCCGGACCAGGTGAGATGGCCGTGGGTCAAGTGGTGGTCAGCACAGTGGGATAGCAGGATCAGCATGGCAACCAGCAGGAGTGTGGGGTACTGGTTGTCCTTGCCAGAGGCAGGGGCTGGAGCAGCCATAGCACAGGGAGTCAGAGTTGCCAAGGACAGAGCTGCCACGTGCTGCCCCTGTGCTTGGCACACTGCTCCTGGGCAAGGAAGGGGCTGGCCAGAGAGCAGCATGCAGGGCTGGCTATTAAAGAGTGATCTGCTCCCTAATCCCTGCCTGCCCAAAAGCGCTTACTCCAGAGTAGTTTAGACCAGAGTAAACTCAGATCAAATCAAATGCATGTATAGATGCACCCTGAATGAAATAAATGTTCCTCTCTTCTGGATTTATCTGCAGTAGGAGGCAATCTGTCCTAAGGTTTGGAATGGTGTTCAACACAGAGGACTTCCCACTTTGTATGGTGGACAGACCTTGTACTAGCTACCTGCATGGGGGTAAAGTACAGCCACAGTGAACTGGAGCCTGAAGAGCACTGGACTGGAAGGGACCTCCTGAGCCAGCAAGTCCAGCCCTTTGCTTATTGCAGGCAACTTTGCCACATTTCATTTTGTAAACTGATCGGCTCCATCTTAAAAAATACTTAGGAGTAGCAGAAGCAAAAAAAACCCCCAAAACTATTGAGAGGCTGCTACAGGAACCTGTCTAATTTACAGCCAACTTACACCCAGTTGTTCTTGTGCTAAAATTGTCCTTCAGTTTAAATAGCTCTCTGCCCTTCCTCTTGTTTGTTGCCCTAATATATTTCTAGACAGCAATCATATTCACCCTTAGCCTTCATTTTGTGAAGCTAACCAAGTCATGCAATTTAATCTCTCTTTCTGTCCATTTCTCTGATCATTCTAGGAGGTCTCTCATGACCCTGCTCTAGTTTGAATTCATCTCAGTATCTAGCTGAGGCATCCACTAGGGATGCAACAGCCACTAGGGATGCATCTACTAGGGATGCATCCACTAGGGTGCAATGTCATTAATATTTCCCTACTTAGAGCCCTGCTCCAGGCCTGCCCTCCCCCCTTGGGGATTCTAACCAGCCACCATCCTTCCTAGAGAGGCTTCTCTCCCCAAGTAGAACAGCTGATGAGCGGTCCTCAGCCAGCCCCTGCCCAACTCAACCTTCTCCCTTTTTTAGCCCTTTCTCACAAGTCAGACATCCACTGCAGATGTAGTGGTGGGGGGCAAAAGCACTCAATGGATGTTCATTAACCCTTTTCAAGCTGTGTGAGGTTTGTGTACCCCATCCTCATGATATTGCTGGTTGGTAGCATAGCAGCAAACTCAATGGCCGCATCCACACATGATGCTTTGTCACCATAGTGATGCACTATGGCAACGTAGTGTCCATGGTTGTCTACACGTGACCAGCAACTACTTTGCTGTAGTGATGTGCTCCTCTGTTCTAGCATACCATGCATACGGCACAGGATGGGTGGCTACTGCGCTGTGCTGTAGTACTTTCAAAAGGAAGTACTAACGCACAGTGCAGTAACAATGTTGCCATAGGGCAACATGTATACATGCCCAATGAGTACATTTTCAAATATGCCTGACTACAATGGGATTCCAACCCTAAAGTCACATAAGTGCTCTTGAAACTCTCACTTGGGTACTTTGAAAAGTCTGTGAGCAATTTTCTCACTGTGCTTAAACCAAGAATTCAACTCAAACTCGTCATTTATACATTATAAAAAGTGATTTCTGCTCTGTGGACTTTGGATACTTCCTGAACAAACTGGGAGAAGTTTCCTTTTAACTTATTTTTATTGTATTTGCTTCGTGTATTTAAAAATGTCCTAGCACTTAGGGTTTGAATTACAACAATTTGCTAACTCAGATCACAGAAGTGACTTTGCACTGTAATCATGGTCTGTATTCCCATTTTTCCCCCACAAGATGATAAACCCCTAATACGTGGTACCCAGAAGGGAGAGGAGCATATTTGGGATTTTTTTCCCAAAAAAATCAAAAGCAGAGTGGCTTGTTTGGATGTTGGTCCCATTTTACCTACACCACAAAGTCTGAAAGTGGATTGTTGAATAAATTATACTGATATTTACCCATCTTGAGTGCAACTAGAATTTTTAACCTGATTTTTAGCCCCTGATTCTTGTATTAAAAGCTCTTTCCACAACCCAAGCCATTGCGCTTTTACCCCATCATCAACTTTGCTAACACACACGGTAGAACAGTCATCACAAACAACTTGTGCGACATCGCATTTCAAAGAATCTAATGTGATCTCTCTCCTTTACCTGTGAAAGGAAAACTCCACGACATTTCTGATCCCACAAAGATTAAGGGATGAATTCAGGGAAAAAGTTACTTCCCTCTTACAGAATGGTATCAGCAAAAACTGACATCCTGGTACTGACAGCACTTCTCAACCTTCAGGGGCTGGCCTGTTGTGTCTGTAAATTATCAGATGTGACGGTGTCATTTTATTGGCACTGAGTGGATCAGAAATAGAAAAAAGGTGACCTGTCTTTCAAATAGGATGAGACATTTTACACACTCAAGCTAATTTTAAGAAGTCATGCTGATTATAGGAAACTTGTACTACCAAGCTACCAAAGCATGGACTTTAGAAAAGGAAACTATTTCAGATCAGGCTTCCTTACATCTTCCTGATTTCCCAAAGAGGCTGCCCATTATTATGGACAGACTCCAACTAAAATGAGATATCTGGCAATGGGCCTTACTGTCTATGTGTCCATTCATCTAGGACAGTAATTCTCAACCAGGATGCTGGGGCACCCTGGGGTGCCTCCAGATCCTTTGAAGGGTGTCATGAGATGTGAAGAGATAAGCAAATAAGCAGGCTCAGACTTAAAATCATAGAATCATAGAAAATTAGGATTGCAAGGGACCTCAGGAGGTCATCTAGTCCAGCCTCCTGCTCAAAGCAGGACCATCCCCAACTATATCATCCCAACCAAGGCTTTGTCTAGCCAGGTTTTGAAAACCTCCAAGGATGGAGCTTCCACCACCTCTCTGGGTAACCTGTTCCAGCATTTTACTACCCTCCCAGTCCAAAAGTGTTTCCTAATATCTAACCTAAACTTTCCTTGCTGCAACTGGAGACCATTGCTCCTTGTTCTGTCATCCGCCACCACTGAGAACAGTCCAGCTCCATCCTTGGAACCACCTTTCAGGTAGTTGAAGGCTGCTATTAAATCCTCCCTGTCTTTTTTTCTCCAAACTAAATAAATCCAGTTTCCTCAGCCTCTCCTCACAAGTCATGTGCCCCACCCCCCTAACTATTTTCATTGCTGTCCTCTGGACTGTCTCCGACTTGTCCACATCCTTTCTGTAGTGAGTGCCGTGTTGGTCTAAGGACCTAGGCAGGCAAGGTTCTTTGAGTAGATGTGATATTTTTATTAGACCAACTGAGTAGTTGAAAAAAAGTTCTTAGCAAGCTTTCAGGCACAGTCATAATCACTTCCCTTGATTTGCTGGCAATGCTTCTACTAATGCAGCCCAGTATCCCATTAACCTTGTCCACTGTAACCCCCAGGTCCTTTTCTGCAGAGCTGCTGCAGAGCCAGTCAGCTCCTAGCCTATACTGATGCATGAGATTGTTCCATCCCAAATGCAGAACTTTGCACTTCTCCTTATTGAGCCTCAAGATTTCTTTTGGTTCAAAAATCCAATTTGTCAAGGTCTCTCTGAATCCGAGCCCTACCAGCCAGCATATCTGTTACTCCCCACAGCTTGGTGTCATCTGCGGACTTGCTGAGGGTGCACTCTACGCCATCTTCCAGGTCATTGATGAAAATATTGAACATAACTGATCTCAGGACTGACCTCCAGGGCACGCTACTTGATACTGGACACCAACTAGACATCAAGCCACTGACTTGTCCCTGACTGGCTGATGCCCCAGCCCCACTGCCCAGCCCTTCCACCACTGTTACGTACTGGAATTTATAAACTAGTTTTTGAAATTGGATGCTACTCAACTCACAAAAGATATGGAGGGTGCCTTGAGTCCAAATAGGTTGAGAACCATTGGTATAGGATTTCCACTGTTGCCATTCTCCAAGTTAAGCCAACAGACTTCCTTCTGAATTTTGAGCTTTAGTTGAAGAACATTCACTCTGGCTCCAGTCCTGCTTCCATTAGAGCTAACATGATCTTTGCCACTGATTTCAATGAGGCAGATTTTGCCACTTTTACTTATGTTAAGTGGTATTATTTATTCTGCAGTTATTTATAGAAAAGGAAATTATATGGCTGGCAGAGTATGGTGTTCAGAGTGAAGGTGACAAAATCTGACAAAACAAGTGGTGGGGGAAGGAAAAGGGAGCAAAGCAGACCCTCTGTATCTAGTAACGTGGACTAGAAGATTTAGGGGAAAAGAGTGCAGGTGGAAGAAACTTAGGCCAAGGACATCCAAAGAACACTATGGAATCTTTAAACATTCATGTAACTGCAGAACAACAGCCAAGTAAATAATTTAGTTAACAATTATCATTTGGTTTAAATTATAGTAATAAAAAAGGTCCCAGCCAAGAGCACATTTACTTTAGGTGTTTTGCAGACATATAAATAGACTATACAGAGGGTCAGTGCAGAGTTAGGAATAGAAATATAATTTAAGACCAACCCACTAAATAAAATTGCCTTGCAGCCATCCTATTTCCTTTGTATCTGTTATTTAAAAATCTGTACTCAGATCATTCCAATGAGCTAGTTAGCTCTGACTGGACATGTAGGTTGTGTGATGTTCGTTCTGTTTCCTGCCTGCGGTTTTCCAAGTGCATATTTATGACTTCTGTTTTCTCAGAGTATTCACTATTCTCCCAAAGAGTCCTGCCAGTGAACTGACTTGTTATTAATAAACATTAAATTAATTACTGAGGTGTCCCACATAAACAAATCCCCCTCCTTGCAAAGAGTATAAACACAAACATTGAAGTTTATTACAAAGAATAAAACAAAAGAAAACATTAAATATCATTGTAAAACACTATTACTACAAAGCAAAGTATATAGGTGGCACCCCCTTGGGGGAGGCTTCACCTATACCTAGGCAGTCTGGGACTTGGGGCTCCCCAACAGGTATTTCCAGGGCCCTGCACCCTTATACCAGCCCTTCAGCAATGGTCTGGAGAGTGGGGCCTACACCGGAGAGTCCTACAAGCTGTTCCTTGGGTTCACTGCACTGTGGGGAGCTGCTTGAGAGCATGGGTCCTTCTGTGTTGCAAGAGGCTCTGTTGCTCCTGGAGAAGTGGTAGAGTTCAACCTCCACTTCTGCATGGTGGCTTTGAGGGGTTAACTGCAGATTTCATCAGCATACTGCACCCAAAAATGCCGAGTCCCAATCCCAACTCTTTTGGGCAGAAAACTGCAAAAGAACTCAAAGGAAAGGTCAAGCCTATCTTGGCTTGAGCCTGAACTACAACTAGTGCCCAACCACACCGCTTGGTTGGGACATAAACTACAAAAAGGGACAAAAGGAGGCCCAGGCCTATCTCACTGGGCCTGAACTGGGCAGCAAAAAGCCAGCCATAGACAACAAGTAGTGCCAGGTCTCACCCTGGCTCAAACCGTGCCAGGCTTTATCTTGGCCCAAATCTGTCAGCTAAACATATGGCTGAGGTTCAGCCACACAGCTACAGTAAAATGCAATAGCTGTGAAACAGCAAAAAGGGCCCAGGCCTATGGTGGTAGCCAGGACATCCAGTCTCAGCTATACCACAATTCTGAGACACTACAGCTCCTAAACACAGGGGCCAGTAACTGCCAGGACCCTTTCCTGGGCAGTTTGCTCCAGGAATGAATACCCCCATGCAAGGCTGTCCCTAGGGCATGGCAAATCAGGGCGACCCCACGCTTTTGGGGGCCCTGCACTTCAACATCACCCCCCACATTCCAGAGCCACCTGCAGGGCACAGGAGACGCCAACCTGGCCCCTGGAAGGGGCTGGCAGCACCCTGCAGGACAGGCCAGTGGCAGGTGAGCCCCGCTACTGGCTCTGAGGGCTGTGGCAGAGGTGCTGCCTAGCACCTGCTCTGCAAGACTGCCAGGCACTGTGGCCCGGCTCAGCTCAGGGCCCCCCACCACAAGGGCATCCCCCAGCCCAGCTCACCTGGCACAGCCCTCACCTCGGCTGCCCTGCACTGCAGGTGGCCCCCCAGGGCGGGTTGCACCAGCTGCAGCACCCTCAACGCCAGGGCCAGGGCCAGGGCCAGGGCTGCCGCCTCCATCCCACTCTGCAGCCTGCGCCGCCTGGCTCTCCTGGCCCCAGCCCCAGCTCTGGCCCTGGAGCCAGTGAGCACCGAGCCGGAAGCCGCAGCTTTTTTTTCTTAAATGGGTTAATGCCATGGGGGCACAGCCAACCGTAGCTGCGGAGAGCAGGTTTTCTGGCTCCTAATGCAGCTGTGCAGTTTTTAGCAGCCCTAAGTGAACCAGTCAGAAAACCATAGTGCGTTGTTCTTATATACCTGGTGTGACATCATCCAGGCCTTGTCCAATCAAGGAGAGCCAGATTTCAGTCTTTCTCCCAACCAATCTGCCTGAAGCATCCTCTGCTTCCTCAGGCCAAGTGCAGGACTTTGCACTTCTTCTTATTGATCCCCATGAGATTTCTTTTGGTTCAATACTCAGGCCAACGAAGCCAGAGGGTTTTACATATTTTCCCCAGATAAGGCTCCAGCTTGCCATGTGCTGAGCACATGGCCAGAACAACAGGGGCCATCTTGCCTACATAAAAATGCACACACACACACACACAAAGCCCACAATACACAACCAAAGTGTGTGTGTGTGTGTGTGTGTGTGTGTGTGTGTGTGTGTGTGTGTGTTACACACATAATATGAAGGGCATGTTATGTGAAATTCCAAAAAAAACAAACCAGAAAGTACGTAACAGCAACAGCAAATGCATCGCAACCAAGAAGAGCTCAGTAGACAGTAGCACTTAAGAAGTGCTCATGCATTTTTCATACTCAGCATGAAGGTTTCATAAAAGCAAAATATTCCAGGAGTTTCATGCCAGTAGATTTACTTTACCTTTAAGGCTGAAATTGAGATAGCCCAGCCAAACAAAAAAATGTGTGTTTTCCCCATAACCAAACACTAATTTCTGCAGTGCATAATGTATCTTCCTTAACATTTTTTATTTTAAGTATAGCCATTAGCTCCCTACTTTCCTGCCAAGCTTTTATGGAAGCTTATCACTATACATAAACAGCTACTGAAAAGAGATACTCAGTGAGTGTGTCTAAACATGCATTTAATGTGCTGGACTTTTCTGCACAGAAAATTCAAGCACAGTAAACTGGGCCCCCACACACATGTGAACGAGTGTACATTGAGAGCAAATTTGCTCCCAACAGTTCAGTTTAGGGCTGCTCCTCCCCTGCTCTGCCCCCCTGCAGCAGTCAAGGGAAGCTCCAGGCTCCTCTGGGTGCCAGCCCCAGACTGGCAGGGAGCATAGGGGCTGGTACGAGTCTCTACAGGGTGGGGGAGAGCTCTCCAGCTACATGGAGATCAGGATCCATCCCAGCTACATGGAGATCGGGACAGTTTGGACAGCTCTCCCAGCCCCCTGTGGCCCCCGGCTGCCTAGGCTGAACAGGAACAATTTGCTCCCAAAGAGCATCAACACGTGTGCTTCAGCATAGTAGTTTAATACTCCGATTTCTAGTATCTGTATTTACCGGTACTAGAAAATCATGCATTAGACTAATCTACTGCACAGTAATTGCTGCACACATATGGACGCTGACAATTTACTGCACATCAGGTTAGTGTAATGCTCAGTAAAGTGTCTTGTGTAGATGCACCCAGTTTCCCTAGAAATCTCCATGCATCAGCCAACAAGTCCTGATGGCAAGGGCAATCAGTATTCTGTAGTGATTTTTCATTGATTTGCTTAAATGTCCTTATTGCTTAGTATCCAGAATTTTTGCTGGTATTCATAGAAACAGGGTCATATTTGTATTTTACTCACACAGACCTATTGAAGGGCACAAGTGTAAACCAGAGCAGGATTAGATCCAGCAAGGACACAGGTTCTCCTGGCAGCTCAAAAAAGTAACATGGTTGAGGCACAGCAATTTGTGTAGCTGATGTACACAAAGTGGTGTAGCCAACGTTACATCCATCTGTCTTCAACTTCCCAGCTTGAATATCTGGATATCCATTTACAGCGGTATTGACCAGTGGTAGACTGCAGCACAAATCAAGAATAAGGCTTCACCACTCTGCCATGGCACTGTTTGGCCCAGTAAAACAACCAGAAAAAAAGCCACTTCTCTTAGCTTTGTTTTCTCATTGCTATGTATTATACAATGTGCAAACTGCAAAACACTATGGAAGACCAAGAAGCTATCAGAGACTGCAGTCAATGGAAAGGCACTCAGCACTTCCAGAAGTTGATTAGCATCTTACAGAATCACCCCCAGGTAATGAGAGGTTCCAGCTTCATTCAAAGAAAAATAAATTAGAATTACCTGACACCACTGAGGGCCCTTAAATGAACAGAGGAAGAAGAAAGTCACACTCATAACTATATCATTTGGTCTTAAAGCAACAAAGAAAGAGAATTTTCCAAAAATTACTTCAAAGCATCAAATCACTCAGTCCAGAAACCATGTCACAGTTAACTAAACTGCCCCAGTAGATAGTAGCAGAAAATGTTGTATCCTTCTTAGTGTTTCTGAGACTGTAAATCCCTGTAGTATACACAAGGAGGAGCAAGGGAAGGGAAATTTAGACTGCTATACAGCGGGAATAATCTGTGTGCAAACATATGGGCAATGTTACTAGTTGGCAAGCAAGAGGAAATTCTAATGTTCCTTAGTTCCAAAAATAAATGCATATTCCCTTTCCTCATTGTGTGGCAATGGAGTGGGTATCTGTGAAAAAAAAATAAGCTGCACCATTTGCAAACTGTTCTGCTTCTGTGTGTGAAGTGAATACATGCTCCTGGAGTTTTCTTGGGAACTTCTTTCTTTCTAATTACCTCTGGCCAAGCTCTGCTGGTGTGCACACTGGGACAAAGTCACACTCGCAGTTGATTTCAGCAGAACTACTGGGAATTTCTCTGAGGAAAAGCACAATGTGGCTTATAGACTGTAAAGGGAGAGTGCAGAATTCCACAGCAAAGGACAGCTGTATTCCTGGTATGAAATGCTTGGCCTTTTCAAGACTATGGACAAATTTCCTGCTGTTCTTTCTGTCTCAGCACCCTCCCGATTGCATTATATCAGAGTTACTGGTTAGAAAAGTAATCAAATGAATCATATCTCAAACTGCCTGGCATATTGTACCTCCATTTGTATGGCTTTCTGGCATGATTTTGTGCTCACAAATTACACAGGCCTCAAACAGGAAGTTTGATGTGTAAGTAACATAAATACTGCTGCAGCCACAAAAGGAGGTGTTGGACCTCCAATTACAGTTACATCCACCAATTACCTCCAGTATCATTTCTTGAAAAGTGTTGAGCATAGACTTTTTCTCTACAACCCACACTACCCCTCATTAGCCTTAGTTCATATGCCATGATTACAACATGATTCCCAGAAAATGTTTACCTAGCAATACCGGCAATAGGAGCGTGCGCTAGATTCTTGCCAAAGGCAGTATACATTCAAGTATTTCTGTTACTTTCAGTCCTCCCTCATTTACTGCAGCAATGAGTTTATTTGAATCTAATTCTTTAAGTTCCCATTCCCAAGAGTAGCATTAGACAGTATTAATGAGTAGAAAAATAAAATCATATTCTCTCACATACATATTGCTAACTAGTTACAAGCAACTTTTGGAAACAAAGAAGGGAGTTTTTGCTTGGCTAATGTTATGGGCTAAGATACATGTGAGTCAGTTTTATCCTCCAGCAATATACTAAATTAGGGAGTTTTCCACTGTTACCACCTACCTGTCCCTCCTCTCCTTCCCCCACGCCTATCAAAGCTCTTCTACAACATGTGCTGGACCAGCTTTTATAAATATACTAATTTCAGTGGCCAATCTTTCAGAAAGTCCATGGACCATATTGCCATCTATGAGAACTGCTGTTTTCCCATTGGTTACATGCACCTGGGACCGGTAAAAGCCAACATATTGTTGCAAAAAGTGTTCTTCTTTGCATGTGCGCTTAATTAAGTAACTGAAGTCTGTGCTGTCTGTGATCAGTATTGTGCAAAGAATTGCAGAGAAGGGTTAAGAACAGTTTCTAAAGGCTTGTTAGCCAGCTGCTTATGTCTGTGGCTCCTTGGAAACCTTTTCTTTTCTTAATAAAGATTAAGATTGTCCATGTGAAGTCTCTGTTAGGCAAGTCCAGAGGGGTATTTTGTGTAATAGTCCCTTACCAGGAGGAGAAAGGAAAAGCACCTGATAAGCAGTAAACCTCACAAGCCCTCTTACCCCTACTACCAACCCCAAGTGTTAGGTTGGTGTAATCAGTATAATCCTCTCCTGGATCTATTAAAGATGACACAGGTTGGTGATGGAATTATAGATTCAAAACACCTGGATGGTGACCACAGCAGAAGGGGCTGCGGTGTAGCATCTCAGAGTGAGGTAGACAGTGATGAACTTAGCCAGAGAACTCGGAACAGGCTTAGAGTTAGGCTGGGTTTACAGCCTGGATCTAAGGCCAACTGAGGGAGAGATTTCAGGGTCTGATTTAAATGGTGACAAAATCTCATGTGCTAGCCTTTCTACATCCTCTCTAAACTAAATCCAATCTCCTGTTCAGTTGCAACAAGCCATTTAGGGATGAGAGGCTGTGCTGTGAGTCTGGAGGAGGAACTGGGATTTGTACTAGTCAAGTAGCATTCAATTTCCCAAATTAAACTATTCAAAGAAATGTGCTGGTGCTGAAGTAAGCATTTTTCCACTTGCATATTAAGATGCTGCAGAAAAAGACAATTTTTTTTTCTTTTTCTGTGATCTCTCTCTCGTTCTTCCTCTCTCTCACACACACACACACACACACACACACACACACACACACTTGCAGTCTAGTTGAACTCCTCATCTTCCCAGGAAGCTTGTAATGAGCTATCTACATGGATGCCCACAAGATGCTCCAGGGGCAGACATGCTTTGAGGAGGTAAATTTCCCTGCTATTAGGGGAATTTTTAAGGTTTGTCCAAACAAGTATCCTTCAACAGTAAATAAGAAATGATGAAACCAATGACATAGGAAAAGCAAGGAGCTATACATCCTTGTCATATTTAGTGCCTGAACAGAACTGTTCTCTCAGGAAATGAAAGAAGAAAGATCTACAACTCATTATCAGCTTGCTCTGGGGTTTTTTTTAATATCAAAGTGGGGCAGGAGGAAATACTGCTGAAGACAGCACTCCTTTCCTTAAAGAAGGGAGAAGGAAAAAAGCCAAAGAGAAGAAAACGTGTAAACATCTGGCATTAGAAACCTGGCCTTCCTCTTGCCAAATTAAGGTACTTTAACCAATATGTATGCATTCACACTACCCTCTACTGGATAAAACCAAAACTGCTCCACCAATTGTCATAGGCCTTCTACTTTTAACAGATAATGACATTCAGAATTGTCAAAACCAACAGCAAGTGTTCAAAAACCGGGAGTCAGGTGCCCAACATCAAGAGTTTGTCTTAACAACATGACATTTAAGAATAATAAATGTGGGCTGCTTCATATTTGCCTGGTGACATATACTGAGGTTAAGTTTTCAATTTTTTCTTTGCATTTTAATTCCTTTCCACAAGGGCTGGAAACTTTTTTTTTTTTCTTGGAAGTTTCAGATGCTAATCTAATGCCTACAGCTGGGATTTAAAAAAAAACCCAGCAATTATTATGAGACTCAGAGTTGGTGACATTGGAGATAGTTTAATTTCAGGTGATAGGGACCTACAGTCTGGAAGCCAGAGGATATACTGTAGATCTGTCTTGCTACTGCTGTGAAAATCCAGCCATCGTGAAATACAGCACTGTGGCAAATCTAAAGCAATAGGTTGCTATCAGCCAGAGATTTGTTGCAGTACATACATTTTGCCTTAAACATCCAGAGAGAAAAGAAAATCAGGATCATTTCTGCTCATCTTGGCTGTACAATATCCTCTTTTTCTTCCACTTTAACAAGCCAACAAAGAGAATATTATTCACATTTCATTTGAAAATATTGCACTCCCTTCTGGGCAGACACCAGTCCGTCTCAGTTATATTCTGAAGTGACCTCCATACAATTTACATTTTCAAATATCCACTGAAGACAGATTAAAAAGATAATTATGTGAGGAATACAATTAAGATTATTAAAGTTTACCGAGGTTCAGCAACTCTCTCATATGTGCACATTTCTTATACAGTTGCTGCTAAGCCTCTGTATTTGTTTTCAGGAATCTGTCATAAATGCCTAAAGGTACTACAGCTGTCTTTATTGAAACGAAAGGGAGTATATAGATAAACCTAAGATAAATGTATGCATCACCCTCAATTCCTCAAATTAAAGATAACAGCCAGGTATTAATTCCACTAAGTATGGTTTGCTTTAAAGTCACCAATAACAAGAAGGAAGTTAGGAGTGCTTAGCAACCCCCGCACCCTTACAACTATGGTATGGAGTCAAAATTGGACATTGCAAATTGGAAATCATTCTGTACCTTCTATCCCTTGTGTTTAACAGAATGACATATAATGGTAAGGGAAAATCCGCATTATGCAGAATCTATAAAATCGCAGGCCCCTCTTAAATTCAGTAGAACTACTCATGTGAATAAAATTATGCATGTGCTTAAGTGCTTTGCAGGATTAGGGGCTCAATTAATTTAATCAGTGGCTAATGTCAGTTACAGAAACAAAACTGGCTTCCTTTGACCATTCAAAGGAACAGAACATCAGTAGCAGGAAGGTTCACAAAAAATGCAAAGAGAGTTTGTGAAAAGATTTTCCTTCTGCCAAATTTTGTCACATACAACAATTATAATCTGCCTGGCAACTGACTCCCCAGCCCAGCCCCTGGCTTCTTTATTTTTCATTCCATCCAGGAAGAGCACACACCCACTGCTGAAACTTCCTTAGCCTGACGAAGGGTTTTTTAACTCAAAAGCTTGCTTAATGACTATTCTCCAACTATTTGGGTTGGTCTAATAAAAGATATCAAATTCACCCAAGGAACCTTGTCACATACAACATGCACTTTTCCCCCAAAAACAGCTGCTGGAAATTGTAGTGCACAGCACATGCAAGAAATATGATAAAATCAGTTTCTGCTGGTTATGGTCAAAAGAGAAAGCAAAAATTGCATGCAATTCACAACGCGCAGGAGCATAACAATGCGCAGGCGTGACTGCTTAACTGCTGCTACTCAGTTACCTACCACAAGATCTTTTCCTTCATTCCACCTTTCAAAAAACACAGTGTATATATTCTGGGGTGTGTTGCATGCATTAAAATATTATATTTACCCAGCTCCTCTCTCTTTGGACTGAAGCTATCAAAATCAAATTGACAGATTTTCAGATGGGCAGAGAGAATTTCAGGGGTGGCACTAGCCTCTTCCTGCTGGGGCAGGGGGGAGGCTGAGATGGGCTAGACTGAAAATTAGGAGGGCTGTGCTGTAGAACAGCGGGACACAGGCCCCACGGGCTGGGCCAGGCCAG
>NW_005842293.1:883375-911286 GCF_000455745.1 Alligator sinensis | reverse complement strand
GGGCAGGCTCAGCTGTATAAGCTGGGCAGTGGCAGCCTGGGAGGGAAAGGTGGGGGGTCTTGAACAGGGGTGGCACTGAGAGGGGTGGATACAGGGGAGCTAATGAGAATTTTGGGGTGTCTATAGACCCCCCTCCCCCCGAGACCTCCCTAGCAGACTTCCCTTGGAGAATTTTGATAGGCAATCAACTACTAGTAATGCACAGGTAACCTGGGTGGACTGGGTTGTGTACCCCCTTCTCCAACTGAAGGGAGATGTTGGCAGGGCAAGTGCTCTGTGAAGGGAGAGCTGCTGGCTACGTGCAGTTTCGCCTTCCCCACAGACAGTCAGATCCATACTTTACATCTTCACTATATACAAATTTATTACTTTATATAAGATTTACAGAAACATACTCTTAATCAACATATATACAATATATCATCACTTACACAATACTATATTCTATTAATGGCAACTAGAGGATTACCCCATCTCAAGGGCTTCACACTCCACGCAGGAAGTTAACGACCCTAGAACAAATAACAAACAGGTAAGTAAAGGTGAACCATAAATAAGTGTCAACAAGGGTGTCACTAAAATATACATATATAACAAAACATTTAGACTATCAAGATTATAGGTAATATTTACATAGTCCTATATCCCCCCTCAGGATACAGTTAACTATCCCACTAAGAATTAAATTTAATTTTCAATACTTGTCTTATAGCTTTACATTCTGTCAGATCCAAATCTATTTAAACATTAAATATAAACATATTAAATATATATACTCTATCACTACTTAGCCTCATTATATCAGATTAATGATTTTAATATACCCCTTAGTTTAGACTTTACCAACTTGCACTCCATTCTGGAGCCTTGGCTGCATCCCCATGGCCCTGGCTGTTGGGGAAGAAACTCCCCCTGTGCCCTTTAGGCTTTTCCCAGCCCAGCCAAAATGCCCCTAAAAACTATAATACATTTAAACTCGGGGAGCCCTGCCCTTCTAGACTCCCCCTTGAAGGGTCAGCTCCACTGACCCAGGTGGACCCCCTGCCTCCACCTCCCCTGTGGGAATCCCCTTCCCCAGGAACTCACACTCCAGGGAACAGGGTGGAGGGTCCTTCTTTCTCCCCCAACAAGTCACCACTTCTTCTCCTGAGGTGCCAACAGTCTCTTTCTCCTTCTGGGCCCACCAGCCCTGGTGGCCCTGTGTACCATGTTATGCACCAGTGGCTTAACTCTTTTGCCCAGGGTTGGGGTCCCAAGCCATCTTGCCAGGTTTCAGGGCCTCGGTCCATGCTGAAGCCCTCTGTGCAAAGCTTGGGTTTCAGATGCCTGACCTCATGCTGGGGGGGGTTGCAGGTCCCAGCTGCCCCATGCAGCTTCTGGGGCCTGGGTCCACTCCCAGACCCTCCATGCAGCGTTGCCTGCAGTGAGCTTTCCTGGCCTCATGCCAGGAGTTGAAGGCCTGAGTCGCCTCTTACAGCTCTCAGGCCTCGGTCCCATTTGGACCATGCTGTGCACCGTCCATGCACTGACCCCTGGCCGCTTACTGGGGTTGTGGACCCAAGCCGCCTCATATGGCTCCAGGGTCCCCTGTCCATGCACCAACCCGTGCACCATGCCTCTGGCTGCACGCCAGAGGTGCACACCAGAGCTGCCTCATACAGCCTCCAGGGTCTCACCCCATGCACCACTGTCACACTTCTCAGCAGCGCTGCTGTGGGCTACACCGCTCGCCGCTCCCCATTCAGTGACAAGAAGGGGTCTTCGGGCTCTTCTGGAACCACCACATTTGCCCCACTGAGCAGCTCTCCCTAGCTCTTCTTTAGCCCATCTTCTTCATCCCTCAAAGCTGTGTCCGTGTGCCGGCACGCTGTTCTTTTATAGCCTCAGGAGGCTCCGCCCCCCCCACCCCAGATTGCAAAAATGACCAATCAGGGTGAGGGGCAGTAGGGTCCTCACCCAGGCCCAGACTCTTCACCTTGCTCTGGGCAGGGGCAGGGCAGCCTCTCTTCCACCACCTCCTGCTTGGTGGGAAAGTCCTACCAATGGCTTAAAGCCCTTTTGAGCCAGCAAGCCGGGCTGCTACCAGCATGCCTGCCACACACACTGGTTTGTGGCTTGGAAGATTTAAGAGATCAAAGAAGTTTATTTTCTATTCTGTCTGGGTTCCTATGCCATGACCATTATGGTGGTATAGGAACCATAAAACCTAAATTAGAACTAGGCAGGTGGTATGTACAGCATCCATCACAAGACTACAGCAGCTATGTATTGTTAGTTGCCTTAGTCATGTCTCAGACCAAAATAATGCATTGGAAGGTGAGCGTCAAAGTGAGCTAATCCAAATTATATCTACCAGGAGTGTAAAGACAGCTGCTCACACAGACACCTCTCCCCCAACAATCTTATCTCAGGCATTGGTTTTAAAGTTTGGAAGCACAGGTAGAATCTTCTCCCGTTTGCCCGCCTTTAAAGACAACAGCAATAGCAGGCCTGTGTGTTGTGTTTGTGGGTGGGTAGGAGGACAAGCTGTTAGTTTTAGATCTATAATTTGTAGCAGCTTGTAAGTGGCACCCCCTCTCCTGCCCTCCACAATCTATAAAAAGAGTAAGAGGTCCATGATTTCCCTGTAGGAGGAGGAGTGTGACATACATTTGTGATATACAGTATAACAACAGGCTTTTTATAAACTCCCAAGTGAAATGCTGTCATGCATATGCCCTCTGTCAGCTCCATCTCTGACACGCACACGCACTCCTAATACGTGGCGCTCATACAGAGCTCCCTTAGCTGCAGCTCTGTGTTGTGACATTGCAGAGGCATTGTAGCACGCATGATTAGGTGGAGGGATGTGGGAGGGAGTCACTGAGGTTTTCCTAATTTGCTAGCCAACCTCCCTAGCACCAACTATTTGGGTTGGCACAAGCATGAACCATGCCCCACTCTTGGTAGGAGATACCCCTGCACAGAGGGTGCACAGCTTCATTCCCCTCTTTAAACTTGGCAAGCATTGCTATTATAAGTTAAGGACAGAGAGATACCTGTAAGTTAAATTTGTAACACCATTTTTCCAACAGGCATTTTTCAGAAGTTTATAACATTGTCTTTGTGCTGAAATATTCAATATTTTTCCTTTGCTAGAAAGCAGATGTTCTTGGAAAGTTGACTAAAAATGGTAAAGGCATTCTAGAGGACCAAGAAAGCTGCGAGAAGGAGAAAATATACTTTTGCTGTTAAAAGAATATGACTTGGGGGAGCAGGGAAGAATACACCCTACTGCCTCAGTGGTTTCAGTAAAAAATGTTAAATACAGCAAGGCTATCAAATCTGTGTCAGTGAGGCAAAGCTAGATAAAGAGGTTACATGGTCTGGGTCTTATTATGGACTGCCACAGACTGGCTAGATGTTCCTGAAAAGCCACAGAGCCTTTGTCTTTCCCTTCTACAAAATGGAAATAACTCTACCCACCTTTGTAAAGCATTTTGCTCTCCATAGCTTTTAAGAACAAAATAATACTCTATAAGACATACTCTAAATATTACTCTACAAGTCCCATAATGCAAGCAAAAGGGGGCACTCAATACAGAAGCATAGCTCCTCACCCCAGGCAGTCATTCAACCCCCAGGACAGCACTGCCTGTAGTCACAGCTATTTTTGCACCCCCTTTTCCCCCAAGGGCAGCGCCGAGGGCAGCACAAGTTGCCCTCTCTGTTAGTTAAGCTACTGATTCAATGACTTTTAGAAAAAATACAAGGAAATAGTTTTGTCATAAAGTGTAATGAATCTGTAAAACGCATCCTATGGATATGGTTGAAGGTAAAAACTTAGCTAGATATAGTGGGGAAAGGGGCTTGGACATTTATATGGAAAACAACAATACTGTATCTAGTTACAAGTGTCTAAAGCTGGTGCATTTTGAAACAGAACTCTAATTTAATCCAGACTCCAGCTCTTCAGAATTAGAGGAGATGTAATGTGGAAGATAAATTATATTCTGTGTCTAATGTTGAGGTTTCTTGTACCCTTTTCTGAAGAATATAATACGGGCCACTGCTGAAGGTAGAACCCTGGATGGGAACAACCATGGTTCCAATCCAGCGTAGCAGTTGCAATGTTCGTGAACATGCTCAAAGGCAAAGATCTTTCAGAATTACTCATGAAAATACTTCACATTTCAGGACAGGGTAGGCAAAGGCACAATATTCCAGCTGACAGTCTAAAGCAGGGGTGGGCCAGATGCGGCCTGCCAGGCCATTCTATCCGGCCCACAGGGCCCCTAAAAAATTTAGAAAATTAATATTTATCTGCCCTGGGCTGCTTGTCATGAGGCCCTCGATGGCTTGCCAAAACTCAGTAAGCAGCCCTCTGCCCAAAATAATTGCCCGCCCCTGGTCTAAAACAATGACTCTCAACCAGGGTGTCAGGGCACTCAGGTTGCTGCAAAATCCTTCAAGGGTGCTGCAGGAAGTGTGAGGAGATAGAAAGATAAAGGCAGGCTCAGTTTTCAGGTGTGAGGAGATAAAAGCAGGCTCAGGCTCTCTTTGCCTGGCTGCTCCCCACTCCAACTGCCTGGCCCCCTCTGCAAAGCAATAAGCCCCGTAATAAATACATTACATTTTGAAGTGGGAGGCCTTTCAATTCACAAAAGGTATGGAAGGGTGCCTCAAGTCTACAAAGGGTGCCTTGAATCTAAAAAGGCTGAGAACCACTGGTCTAGAGGGCTAGGGATAGAAATTACACATAAACTGGTTTTAGTAATCAGCAACTGATTTAAACGGGTAACAGAACGGAGGTTCAGTGCACATAAACCACTTTCAAAATGGCCAGAATTGGTTTAAGATAAACCCGGTTGAATATAGCTTAACTTATTTAAGTCAGCTACTTATTTAAGCCATAAGCTGTTAAGTTTACTATTTAAGCCAGACTTATTTATGTCAAACCAGTTTAAAGAACTTCTGTCACTGATCCCTTCCTGGTTTAAGTTATCTTACAGTCCCCCAGCATCCCAGGATGCTTTGCAGCCCTGGGCTGGGCTGGGCTGGCTGTCTGCTCCACCAGAGCAGGGTTGGCCCCACCTCTCTGCTCCCCAGCCTGAGCACTATCACTGCTCCGGCTGTCTGAGAAGGGGTGGGGGCAGGAAACTCTTCTCCGGACTGAAGTCTCTGCCAGGCTTTTCCCTGCTCTGGGGAGGGAGGTGCGGCCAGACCCTGGCCCAGCCCCCTGAGGCAAAGGTGGGAATCAGAGGGGATAAAACCCTCCCCCCCACTGGCATGGGACCCCAGCCAGGGTCTGCCTGGCAAGGGCATAACAGCCCCTGCCAGGCTTTCCCCCCTCCACTTGTCACTCTAGCGGCATTGGGGAAAGGAATGGCCAAACTGGTGCAGGCTAGCCCCCTGAGGCAAAAGAGGGGAGGGCAGGGGGACAGAGGTAGATTTAATCTTCCCTTCTCTCTCCCACCAGCACAGGAAGCCAGCCAGAGTCTGCCTGGCAGGGATACAGCAGCCCCTGCCAGGCTTTTCCCCACTTGCCACTCAAGCCACAGGAACCAGCGTGGCAGGGGCTGCTGCTGCAGGAGCTGGAGGGAGGATTAAACCCCTCTCCTCCCCCACTTCACCTCAGGGGGCCGGCCTGGGCTGGCATCTGGCCATGACCCCGGCCTCACTGCTCCAGTGGTAAGCAGGAAAAAGCCTGGCAGGGGCTGCTGCGCTCCTGCAAGGCAGACCCTCACTGGGGTCCATGCTGGTCTTGGCCTCAGGGTGCCCCCGCCCGTGCCACTAGAAGAGCAAGCAGAGAAGAGCCAGGCAGGGGCTGCTTCCCCGCTCCAGGCACACCCTGGCTGAGGACTGTGCAGGCTGGAGTGGGGATTTAAACCCCTCTCCAAACATACTCAGTGACCTGCCAAGGCCTGGCCATGACCCCCCCTCCACTAGCTTGAGCAGGTGGGGGGAAAAAGCCTGGAGGGCTTCTCTCCCAGCTTCCCTCCACCCTTTCTACCACTGCCAAAGGGAAGGGAGGGCTTGCTCTAGCCCCTAGCCTTAGCCACTGCATGCAGGTGGCTGCATTTCTGGAATCAAATGTGAATGTCTATTCACCTGCTTCTCAGTTCAGCCTATGCAGTTTAGACTAACTTGCAAAGACTGAATCGATTCAGGCTCAGGCTTTTTGAATGTCTGTACTTAGCCGAGAAGACAACTACAGCACCTCATCACACCACCTCAGACATTGAGCAATTCATTTGGGACTTTGCTCTTCCCATTAATAACAATAAATCTGACTCAGGTGGGAAGTGGAAGACAAATTCCTATGAAATTCCTATGAAGCTAGATGTGTTCATTCTGTCCTCTGTAATTGATTTCAGAACAGAATCTTTCACTAGCAGTGATACTTCTGGGGAAATGGTAATCTGTACTATTATGTAGGCTAAATGTGTGCTATGTTTAACATAAAACAAGCAGGCATGGTTATTTGGGTAAATGTGATATCTTTTATTAGACCAACTGAATAGGTGGAAAAAATATTCTTACAAGCTTTCAAGCACAGGCGCCTGAAAGATATTACATTTACCCAAATAACCTTGTCTGCCTGTGTCCTTAGACCAGCACAGCCAGAACCAACACCCCTCAGATAAAAATGTGTGCTTAAATACCTGCCAAATCAGTTATGTACAATGGGCTAAGCATGGATTGGGATCCAGGAAAGTCTCATAACTTAATCTCGGTTCAGACACTGATTTGTTGTACGGCCTTATGCAAACTGATCGACATATCCCAAGCTCCCCAGCTATAAAATGGGAATAATACATATACTCAAGGACCATGCACAGATTAATTAGTGCCTGGGAAAAAAAACCTTGCAGATTTAAAGGATTGTATAACTGCTAAATATTGTTATAGATATGACCATATTTTTTCAACTATAAGACGTACTATTATTTAAGACACACTTCAATTGTCAGACTCAATTTAAAGAAAAAAATAAAACTTCAATTAAGGCACTTCTATAATGCATATTAGAGCTCTCTACTTTTTCTTTTTCACTCAAACTTAAGACAGGTATTTTTAGAGGAAATATTTCCTGTTAAAGTGTCTTATAGTCAAAGGAATATATTTTATCTTAGGGTGGCACTTAAGAGACTCCAATCAAGATCAAGGTTTCATTGTGCTAGGCAATCCACACATATGAGACAGATGAAGAATGTCAATCCCTCTGCCTCCACCCCATCTTCTTCATTTTGTAGATGGGGAACTGCCTAACAAAAAGATTGCTATGATTACTCCAAGTCCAAGTATGAACTGACATTCCCATGTGATTACAATCAGTGTAAATGTTTATAACTAAAAGTTGAAAGCAGAGAGGCAGAAAAGTTGAAAGGCTATTTCTCTCAAATCCTCAAAGAACAATTGCTATGTTATAAAATCCAGCCCTGCAAGATGATGTGTAGGATTGGATGCTAGATTCGGGTCCTCTTCTAAGATTATAGAAACATGTAGTCTAATATTTTGAACTAAATGAGAAAGATTTTCAAAAAAAGCATCACCCAGGATATGAGGACTAGATTCAGTAGAGTGCTATTTTGCCAGTATTTTTATCCAAAGCAGATTAAGGATTAAACATGGTTTAAGTAAAATTATCATAATGGGCAAAATATGGAAAACTTTTTCATTTAATTTGTATTTTTGCTGGAAAAATTTGGCTATAAAGGGTTCAACCAGCTCTGTTCAGCTGTTCTCAAAATTAAGTCCCTGTTTTATTGCTGCTTATAGAGGGGATGAGGAGAAATATGGCTAAGAGTAAAGACCTACCAGAAGCACTGAATGAAACTGGAGCAAATACAAATCGCTAATTTAAATTCAAATCCCTTTCTCCTCCCTGGAGTACTTGTACAGTAATAAAACATGCTCTTTTGCGAGATGGCAGAAATTTGTGAGAAAAATCTGCTTGACTCATCCCTACATCTAGTTATCTCCCTTGCTACAAAGCCAACGCATGAGGATAGATGAGCGAAGGCAAGGATCTGGAAAGGAGGTCAACTGATAAAACAGGAGCTGCTGATATCAACAACAGAAATTAATAGGCACCATGAATTTCCTTCCATTGCCTGCCTGTCCAATTTCTAGACAGGGCATTTTGTTATAACTTGGAGCTAGCACTTAATTAGAGAACAATCCTTATTAGACAATGCTTTGTTGAACAGAAGTGCGAAGATGTTTGTTTCAGTGCTAGATGCTGTTATTTTAAGGTGTGATACTGAAGTGCACTGAGTGCCCAGGGGCAGACAAGAGTTTTGAGCTTCTGAGATGAAGGGTCAGCAACTTGCAGAGCTGTAAATCCTGCTGAGCTGGAAAACTTCAAAAAATCCCCCATGCCTATTGGGCCCAGTTCTCCTCCTACTGAAGTTGCTAATTTAATGGGAGCAGGAGCAGGCTCCCTGCTGTCTGTGGCATTTATAAGTCCAAGTATTACTAGAAAAAAAGAACTGTAGGATGAAATAGTTTCATTGAAGTAGCTGTGTCTGGGATACATTTATGGGGACTTATAAGGGCAGGACTTTTTTCCTCTGGATCACTTCTAGAAACAGCTGGCGCACAGTTTGCTACCCCAGATCCCAAACTCCCTGGACCAGATTCTCTACTCTGACCACTCTCCCCAAGGTACCTCAGTCTTAACTGGAGCCTCTTCATGCTATTGAAGAACAGCAAATAAATAAATAATGGAGAGCATTTGGATAGAGTTGGGTCTAAAATAAGACTATCCCTTCAAATGAGTATCACTGCAAAGTTGAAAACAAGCCGCCTAGATTTAGTTGGAAGTGAATTAACCACCCCCTGCCAATGATTACTTTACTTCCCTGGAATTTCTATCTACATAGTAATGACAGAATGAAGTACAGTACATTATTTTGCATTCATTGAAGGCTAAAATGCCTTTACCGATGATTAATAACTTGGCTCCTTCAAAAATAATATCTGCCACACTGTGATGTCTCAATAATTAGTTTAATAATTGGTTAGCATTTAACCTACTGTAAATGTAATAGCCAAGCTAAATTAAATATGCATTTAAGAGCTTTAAAAATATGCCTTTTGGTATATACCAACTAGTATGTTTATATACCCAGGCCTTGTTCTATTTTGAAACTATCAAATAGTGTGTTAAAGGCTGTGAAAACAGGCCCTTAGTGCCCTGCTTCCTAACAAGGCTGTCACAATGTTATCTTTGCTATGAATTAAACATTTAGAAAGGAGTAAGTACGCTTTTTTGTGAGCCTGTGTGGAACACAACCTGTGGAACAGACTGACATGAATGACATGAGGAGCTGGAGGCAAAGAGCTTTGTAAGTTTTAATAAAAGGCACATGAACAAAAATACCATGTGCCCTTACACCGTTTGTATGTAAATGATACAATACTACAAAACAAAGTAGATCATCAAATCTGATCAGACAGTTGCTTCCCACCTCTTAAGAAAGTATCACATGTGCACATGCCATTGGAGGGTCACCAGCCTCCAGTATCCGTCAGTGCTGGATGCAGACAACTAGTTATATAGACCATTGGTCTGTTCCAGTACAATAAATCCAATGCTTTTACAATGCTGAGTTAAATTAAATACATTCTCAGAAATAGAAAGCAACACGAAGCCAGATTTTTTTTCTTGGTTTTGTGTTGCTTAGTTGAGAGTTCCTAAGAATAAAGCTTTAAAAGTGGTTCCACCCTTTTCTCAGAAACAAGCTCAGCTGTATAGAGAAAGACTCAGAGCCAGGATCTTATCTCACTTCTGCAGTGCACGTCCAGAATACCTCCACTGAGGTCAGATCCTCCAACCCAGCATCTGCCTCCTAACCAGGACCAATAAGCAGGAGCTTCTTTCTGAAACTTTCTGGAGAGGATCCATCAGGCAGTGATGGAGTTAACAGGGCTGTGCAAGTAAGTTGATCTGTAAGCCAGTAACATAGATAGATAGTTGTTAAAGTTTTCAATAGGGCTGCATTTTGGGGAGGGAGTGAGCTGTCATCCCTTCAGCTGTGCAGAATTGATCTTGCCTATGAAGGGTCACAAATACAAGGTTAGTGGTACTCAAGAATTAATGATCTCTAGATTCTGCTTAACAAATGAAGGCTCAGTTAAACTGATTATAACCCTCTCTCATTAGTGGGGAGAGGGTCCAAAGTATATCGACCAGGATTACTAGGCAAAAGTACAGTACAAAATCTCTGTGTCCATGCGAGACAAATAAGCCTCAGTGGGTTTTCAGAAGGAAGGTTTCAGGGTTATCAACATGTATTTCAACATCAGAAGAAAAAGGATTATTGGTAAATAGGATCTTGTTGGGATTATACACACACACATACACACTCATACACACAGAGCCTCTGAATGTGTTAAGGAACTATACATGTTTCCACAAGCCATGACCTGAATCCAAAATTCATACATGTTTCAGTTCAAATGAACAGGCAGCTGAAAAAGGAGCTAAACAGGTTGAGTGACTTCACATTGTGGGAGGAATAATGATTACTTTTGGGGCTGTTTTGGATAAGCGAGGCAGGTGAGGATGCGACTGCAGAGCTCCTTAACTAGGTATAAGAATAATACTTGTATTTGAATGGCTTTATAGAATTGCTGCTAAAAACTAGTAGAAAGCAAGCTTAATTAGGAAGGATCTTAAAAATGAAATAGCATGTGGGTGTTGTAAGATGTGGGTGTGTATGCATGTGAGTGTGTGCGTTTAGCTAAACAGTAATAGAGACAGTGTGTGTGTGAATAAGGTTCAATATGATGTTTACCTTATCACCTAACCAGGTGGAAATCTTTTATTATTGTATTCATAACTAACATGGTAAGCAGGAGACTGCGTAGCATTAAAGCGTTAAAGTGTTCAGATGTTACACGCAAGAAGGAACATTCCTGTCCTGTTTCAGTCAGTCAATGATGCTTTGATTTACAGGCATGAATTAATATGGTTAACTCATTCTAACCTACAGTTATTTATCTGCCCCAGCGAACAGAGCCCGGATCTGTTCTGCAACCGATTTGAGCCTGAATACTGTTCTTCTCACTAGTACTGAATCATAAATGACTCACTTCAGACTTGGATGCGAGAGCAAAGTATACATTTGCAAATTGGCTCGTGAGGCATTGCTTTGCAATGTAGGTGGGATACATTACATACTGTAGCAGTGAAGTTCTGCTCTTTTTTTTTCCCCCCTCCCTTTTGCTTCATGCAGGATGGTTTTCTGATCCTAGGATTACAGCATCGTTTTTGAGGGTATGAAAAGGAGCCACCTATGCTCAAGTGAATGTATCATGTGGACTTTTCTGGCCTGGCTTACAACTCAAGCTCTCCACTGAAGATGGATGATTTAGCTTTACTTGACCTGTTGGAGTGTCCTGTGTGCTTTGAAAAGCTAGATGTCACAGCCAAGGTGCTACCATGCCAGCACACCTTCTGCAAGCCTTGTCTGCAGAGAATACTGAAATCCCAGAAGGAGCTGAGATGCCCAGAATGCAGAACTCTCGTCTCCTGCAGTATTGAAGAGTTACCGTCCAACTTGCTTCTAATTCGCTTACTGGATGGTGTCAGATGTGGACAAAATGTTATGAGATTTGGTTCACTCCAAAGATCTGGGGTCCTGTCCTCTCCTGCCTCCATCAGGAGAGTCCCAAGAGGTTTACAACTTAATCAATACAGGCTGGCACCAACTCCCAGGATCCATATGGAAGGGGTAAGCAGGGTTCATGTTTCTTAGTATCTTCATAGGCAAAGAGAGTTGCAACATTATGTGCCAAGAGCTGTGAAACCCTTCATGTTAGTAACACTGAAAAAAATACTTGAGAGAGAGTGAGATTATTTTCACTTGATAAAGCTGTCTGCTTTCTCCCTGTGATATTTGGATATTTTGAGTTGATCTCAGCAGTAACTACATTCAATCTTAAGCTTATCCAAAAATAGCTTGCCTTTCTGAGTGCAAAGATTTCAAGAAGGCAATTTCAGGAATTTTCTGGTGCTACCTGACATCAGTCAGGCCAGAAATATTGTGTGCTCCAACTTTCAGGTGATATTTTGCTGTGTCTATCACCTGTCCAAAGTCAGGACTGCATTAAGTCAAGAATGCAGAATCACAGAAGTTAGACCTTCAAAAGCCTTCATATTTCATGTCTCTCCTGCCTGAGTTCTAGTGATAGAAAATGCTATACAAGAGCAAGGCAGTTAAATAAGGTTATTTTTTCCTAGGACAGTTTTTCCCTTAATGCTTTGTCCAGTCTGATTTTAAAGTCCCACATTGTTTCTGCCATTTCCCATAAGGGTACAATTGTTTTTACTATATAATAAACATTAGGTATGATATAATATACAGTTAATATCCGTGCTAAACAAATGATACAATATAGTCTTATTATATGACAGTTATGCATAATATAATTAAATACGAGTTGTATTTTACCTTCTGAAGGAGGGTGGGTTCATTTTACCTTCTAAAGAAGTGTGGGTTCATCTGCATTTGCAGTAAAGATTGATATGAAGTTTAATTTTACCTGCACTAGACCTCCTGTTCCTGATGTGCCATTTCTTCCATCCTGAGGCACTTGTTGTATAATGTTAGCCTGAATCCTTCAACATTCAAAATGTTTGACTTCAAAGGCTTGCAAAGGCATAGAGTATTTGATAGAGATATAAACTGGCAAATGAATATATTGTATGAAAATATTCACTAAAACGCATGTGCTTGGCCTATATGGAAAAGTTTGCATTTCTATGCAAATATATTTGTATATAGTTAGAACTCTATATAGTACAATAGAGTGTAGCCTATTCAAGTACAATTTGGTATATGCATTCAACTAAATCTTTTAACCTTGATTCTGTTAGAAACTCTTCTTGCAGACACAACATTAAGATGTTATTTGGAGAATGTCTCTAAGATTTTCTGTTGGTATAAGAAAATGTGAATTGTTGCCCCTGAAGTTTATGCACTGGAATTCCTTCTGGTGTGGCCACCAAACAGCAGAGCTGGTTTAAGGGCATGGGTGACCGGTTATTATTAATCAATGTTTTAAATCCAGCCCACTTGTGTAGTGATCAACAATTCCCACATCTGACAACAACAAGATGGGACACATGAAATGTTTACCTCTTCAAGGCAGCTTTCTGAAAACAAATGTCGTACAGCTGATACTATTGTTAGTCTTGTTATAGCTTTATGCAAGAGGTTTCATTTTCCTCAACTTTAACAACTTTTAGGTCAGGACAGAAGCATGTCAAAGGGGGGATAATGTGGACACGCTTAACCTGTTTGTGGTAGATGAGAGCTAGTGGTTCCGGGATAGTCAATCCACACCTTTTATCAGCACTAAGTTCATATTAAAAAGTATTTATAATTGTTAGAAGTTATAGAAAAGACTGAAGACTGGCTTTGATTATTTATATGGTACATTCCAGATGGGTAACATGCAAAGACATATGGAAATTAAACTCAACAATAGCTTGGTTCCTTGTGATCTCCTTGGCTAGGGATAGAAATTACACAGAAACTGGTATAAAGTGATCAGAAACCAGTTCAAATCTGTAACACAAAAGTTCAGGGCACATAAACTGCTTTCAAAATGGCCAAAACCAGTTTAAGATAAACCTGGATGGATGTAGTATCAGACTTAACTGATTTAGGTTAAATCTGATTATTAAACTTCTGTCCCAGATCCCTCCAAGTTCAAGTTAATTCACAGTGTCCCCCCCCAGCATCCCAGGATGCTTTGCACCTCCCCCATAAACCCCACTCTTCTCCCCTCACAGGGTGGGCTAACTTTGGCCCAGGCTGTCTGCTCCGGTCTTCTGGCCTGAGCCATGGCAGGCATGTGGCTGCATTTCCAGAATCAATAGTGAATGTCTGCTCATTTGTTTTCTGGTTCAATCTATGCAGCTTAAACTAACCTGTGACAATTGAAGTGATTCAACCGCAGGCTTTTTGACTGTCTGTACTCAGCCCTTGTGACAATGAACAGTGAAAGGTAGGGACTTCCCAACCAAAGAACCCTTCATGGGCACTTCAGCTTGCATCACCGCAACGTCACTGTATCATGCCTGCCAACAAGAGTGACAGTTGGTGCCAAAGATGCCAAAGTACCCAAAGATGCATTTTCTGATACAAAACAGCACTTTGCTAGGAGTTTAAATTAGTCACTGATTTATTTCATGCAAGCTGCGAGTCATCACACAGCTATAGTTTTCAGCCACTATCACTGTGGGCTGGATTAGATCCTAGAGTGAAGTTTCATAATTTATCCCATTCAACAGGCTTGAGTCATCCAAGCTGCAGTGAAAAGCATAAATACCTTTAAAGCCATCCTCCTTTTCTTCCTTTCTTTTTTACAACCCCCTCTCCCTGTGCCTCAGATTTTACCTTCTAGCCTTCAGGACAAGTGAAAACCTGTTACAAATATTTTGTAACAGTGTCATTCATCCATTTGCTGCTAACAAAAACAGTAAAGATGAACTCAGAGTCAAAACAGCCAGTCAAGGTATTTTCCTACTAGTTAATGGCAAGTGTTGGGCATATTGCTCTAGTGCTGCCATAGTGAGGAAGGCATTTAACTTCCCCATGCCTCAGTTCACCCATCTGTATAAAGGCTATAACTATATATTATATAGGAATACTGAAAAACTTAATTAACTAATTAATAATATAAAGCACCAAGATATTTTTTCGCTGTGGGGTGCAGAATAGTCCACACCAAGGATGCCTTGAGCTTGGTAATTCCATATATGAGCCACTGTGACACATTTCATTTGCCACCCTGTTGGATCATGCTTGCACACATACTAGATCTAGCTGTTAATCCTAACAATTAACCTCAGAAATGCTGATGTAGTGAGAATGGAAGGGTAAGAAACAATGACTTTATCTTGCCTCTGTAGCATGCCAGTTGTTTTAATCATGGAGAGAAGCTGGAATAATCTGAGGCTTCAAAGCAGTTTGGTCTTTCATGTGATGTTGCTGATGCTGTGCTATATTTATCTGGAGGAGAATGGTATTAGGAACAAAGGCAGACTGGGAGGAAGGATGGTTCTGACAGCACATGAGTAGGGATCTGGGGACCTCAGATCCAGCTCTTTCCTCATAGTTCCTGTGTGATTTTATGCAAACACCAGATGACAAGGGAGTCAATGAGGATTATCTCCAGTGCCTTAGCTCCCCCAGCTCTAGAATAGTGATAAATAGACTCCCAAGGCTTAGAAGCACAGTGTGAAGCTAGAATTAATTTATGTTTGTAAAGCACTTAAAAACCTCGGCTAAAAAGTGCCAGCAGTTCCTTTTCTAAAGCCCATTTAAATCAATAGGAGCCCTCATAGGCTTAAAGTCAGGCCTCAGATGTACACAGCATTGTTACTGTAGAGCCAGTGTAAAGGAATCTTGCAAGACTGCAATCTTGTGTGTATTTTTTAGACCTCACAGGCCGCATCTACATGAGAGGCTGACTTCACAGTAGCCCAAGTCTAATGCATAGTGGCATCGTGTGGCAGCAATCGTGATGCGACACTACTGTGCAGTAGTTTCGGGCTACTGCGCTGTCAACATCACAAAAAAGCTGTTCATCAATGCTGCTGCTCAGTAACTTGGGTTAGTATGTGTTTATACCTGTAGTACTTCATTTAGTACTTGTTTATACAAGTATCCAATGACTGCCAATAATGACTGTGCAGTCAGCATCTCGTGTAGATGCAGCCACAATGTAGAGAAATAAGTTTGACCTTCTGGGTTGTTTTCCCTCTCTTCTCACCCCTTCAACTAGCTTTGATAATGCTCTTGAAATGACTTGATTACAAAACAACAGAGTTTAATGATGAATAGTGGAAAGTGCTGGCCAGATGCAGAGAAAACTCTTGAAACATACTGCTCTCTGGCTCCCTCTTTGTAATGATTCAAATTGGTGACTCTTCTCAGTTGAAGATTTTTGGAAAAACAAGCTGGTGAAAAAAAAATGTAATCATTCCCAAGAGAAAACCCATTACTGCCTTTTCTTTACTGAAATTTCCAATCTGATGCAGAGTAACAAATGAGGCTGCCATAGCCATCTTCAAAGACTTTTTAAGAACACTTAAGAAGAAGGATGTTCATACCTGAAAGCTTTTCAAGAACAATTTTTCCAACTATTTAGTTGGTCTAATAAAATATATCACATTTAACCAAAGAACCTTGTCTCCCTATGTCCTTAGACCAACGCAGCTGCAACCAATACCCCTAAGACCTCTTGAAGAACTTTTAACAATTCACATTTTAACCTGCCCTCTCCTGGAACAGCAGTATACATGCAATGAGACAAGCTCACCCCCCCCCCCCCCCCCCCCCCACCCCCCACCCCCCCTCTCTGTCATTTCATCTAATCCCTAACACCTCCCCTGTCCAATCTTTCATCTTTCAGCACCATGCAGATAATACATCCCTGCTGTGCAATAAACAACTCTCTCCCCCATATCAGCAAACAATTCACTTACAGACTAGATCCATGGGAACAATTTTGCACAGGGTGCACGGGACATGAGTTCACTCTTGATTACACCATGGGATGATGTTTTGTAGCATATCTTTGGGGACATTCTGTGCAGACCTTTAGCACTTCTGAGAAGGTAGCTATCAAGGGAGAGGTGAGATAATTAGTGTATTTTAAATTGTTGGGGAGTTATTCAAAGCACACTGTAGTCAGCAGAAAAGAAAAGCTACCATGGCAATGAATGAGCTTTGGATAAGGGCCTTGGATAGTTCCTTATTATAAGCATCTAATTTATAGGCATCCTTCTGAGGACAGCCATTTATACAATCCTATTCCCTAATAGTTAATTCAAGAACAATATTAGTCCATTTCTTGAGTGTGCACAGATGTCATGCCCATTTGCAACTGCAATGAGAAGATCAAGTAAACCCCAATGGAAATGTTCTCTCTTTCCTACATGGAAAACAGTGAATTGACCTCTTTATCTCCTCTTGATTTTCATAAAATGCTAATTGTCATTGATCAGATGTGGCATTTCATCCTACAAAGCTAATAAAAAGATCTAGATGCCATGCCATGCTGTGCCAAGGAGAGAGAATCATAAAGGCAGAGTGCAGGATATATTTCACAAACTCATCCTATTTACAGTATGGAGCTGGAAGAGGTGGAAAGAGCTTAGTGCCAGACACAAGACTATTTACTTAGAGATTCAACTCCCACGAAAGAATCCTTTTAACATTCCTCCCCAACAAGCAGTAGCTCTTCTTCCTCTTGAGAAGGAGTTTCTATGAAGCCAAAAATTAAAACAAATCCCATCACTCCTCAACAAGCAAAGAATTCAAACCATTCCAAGTGCTGCATGCATACAAGCTCCAACGGAGCTGCTAAAATAATATCATCAAGACACAGATCATAGCCAAGAATTTCTCAGTCAGAGCCCAACTCCTAAAAAGTTCAAGAGTATTTTAGGTTCAAATAATCTCTAGTGGTTTCTAACCTGGTGACACTTAGACCACTCTGTGTACATGAATATAATGTGTATGACATAAACGGTAGGTATGAATCCATAGGGGTTAGAAAGCAAGCGCTACGAGGAGAGGCTAAATGTGTCATGTATGTTTAAGTCTGAAGTAAAGGGAGGGGGACGTGGGAGCAGTTTTCAAATGTTTGAAAAGCTGCAATCAAGAAAATGAAGCAGGGTTTTTCCTTGCCACAGACAGCAGGACAAGCGGCAATAGTTTTAAACTGTAGTAAACCTCAGTTAGATCAATTCTGAAAATGTTTCCTAATGGTAAGGAAAGTAGGACAGTGGAACAAGTTACCATTGGAAACCGTAGAAGCTCCTTTTGCTTTCTGGGAGATACTGTATAGGCATCTATCTGGGATGGTTTAGGGCTAGAAACCCCTAGATTTTTGCAACAGGTTGGACTAGCTGACCCTGGAAGTCCCTCCCAACCAGAAAATTCTATGGCTCATATACGAGCAAGTGCTAATGGAGTATGCATCCCTGGAGTGAAGGGCACAAGCCATTTATTGGCACATAACATACAACTCAGGAGTGAGCGTGGGCTGAATTCTGACAAAGGAAAAGCAAGTAAAACCTAAGCTGTACAATTTTGTGTGCCTGTCCAGAGAGGACCAGACTTTGGTTTTCAGTGTTTCATTTGCAAGGTACCTCCACAATAAACTACACAGAACTCGGTTTATCTAACTGAGAGGGACAGAGAGTTTCTGGGAACAGAATGCCAGAGAGAGTGACTAATTCAACCTGAATTCTTTGCACCAGTGAAAACCCTCCTCTCCACATTGCACTCTTTTCATCCATGGGAACAGTTACCTCATACAAATAAACTAAATACAACATATTTTTGACAAAGAAAAAAATGGAAAGTTTCTGTGCACTGCAATGTGCATGAAACTGCTATGCTTCTTTGAAGTGTATCAAGTACACACAGAAATGCTGTTTGGTGACGTGAACTGGGTTAGGAGGCAAATTACAGGAACAAACTGAGTCAAGGAGAAAAAAATCAGAGTATGAAAGTTACCCCTTAGAAGAAACAGAATATACTAAGCTAAAGCTTATGATATTTTCTATGTGCATGAACTGAGTACATAGCATCCCCCTACAGCATTTTATGGGAGATAGACAGATTCCTCCTCTATTGAGATAAAAATATTCAATACTCCAACGTTGCCACCTTCATATGAAGTCCTATATATAGCCACTATGACAGTATTTTCTTATCTTTCAAAAACCAAAGAACATCTCCAACTCTTTTTGGAGTTGACAGACAGGATTTTGATTGATGGCTCTATCCAAAGCATGTCGGACATGCTTGACATTTACATCCAAGACCAGCAGTAGGAGACTCTTATACTGCCCCATTCATTCTGCTGCTTTCCCTTCTCTTGCATCCTGTTCCTTTCCTGTCTCAGTAGTGACCTAGCAGTAGACATATTCCTGCCCTCAGTAGTTAGTCATGTTAGTCTAGTTAGTTAGTTAGTGGGAGGACAGGTGCTGAGTATGCAAGAGGAACAAGAGCCTTCCTATCAGTGCCTGATCAGATCATAGAGGGCTCAGGGCAAGGCACACCCTTCTGTTTCTTTGAAAAGGAAAAGTACTCACTCCCTATCTAGCACTCACCATACAAGGCCTTTTGGGCGTATCCATTGTGTTAACTAAGTGCCTGGCCATATCCCATCTGGGCTGTGTGTAGTGCAGCAACTAGAGATGAAGCCAGTTATTTTTCCTAGCATTCTTTACCTAGTAATGAGCTGTTCTAGCAAAGAAGGAGGCACTCTACACTCCTTGCCCCACACAATTGCATCAGATCAGGGTTTGGCTCATGAACAGCACACAGTATCCTAGATGTGACTTGACTAATGAGTTCCATAGTGCAGAACAGACACTGTCAGTGTGCACCTCTGCATCCCAACATCATGTGCATTTCTCCCAGTCTGTAGATGGTTTTAGTGCTGCACCTACTGGAATCAGAAAGCAGTTCCCTTCCACCTGGCAATATGAAACTCAGTGTGGTCCCTAAAGATGCAGCAGAGTTAAAGCAGCAGAACTGGAAGTTAAATCTTAAAGTAGCTCTACATACACTGCCATCCTTCACCAATACAGTTACTGATACATGTACAAGGTGATGTTATATCTTTCATTCATTTTTATTAAAGATGGGTTTAATTGAAAGCCAAAATTATGCTCAACCACAGGGAAGGAAGGTGGCTTCAGATGTGAATTTTGCTGTACTAACAACTTTGTTAAAAATCTGTTTGTGAATGACCTTGAGAAGAAAACTGGTGTAGAGGGAAGGATGAGGCACAAAAGTTCACTTCAGATGTGAGGAGGTACTAGTGTGCTCAGTGCAGGAGTAACTGGATACAACCTGCATGCGCAGGAGGTCAGACTGGATAATCTATTGGTCCTATAAGGGGTTAAAATCTAGGCATCTGATACCCAATTAACAAGCTGTGCTGGGTGTTGATGAGCAAGACACCCTACTAGGGATGCAGAGCAAGAATCTGCCAAATAACTGTGTGGGGGAAGAGTCCATCACTTGGGCCCATTTATCACAAGCATAGAGAAACAGCACTGATGTTGCAGATTGCCCCACAGTTGCTCAGACAATTGATAAGGGAACAATAATTTTCATTCACTAGCCATTTTGTACTGTTCAGAAGCTTCCATGCAAGCTCTCGGCTTTTTATCATCCCAGAACATAAGTGCAATTCTGACTTGGGCATGCATGACAAGAATGGCAAGACTTCACTCAAAGTTAATTAGGACTATGAAAGGAAGAATGTTAAGCTAGGGTAGCACAGAGCAGTGAGATATAGCAAAATGACCTGCACCGTGAAATCACAGGAGCCGGTTTCCCTGGTTCTACAAAATTAGGTACTGAATTGCAAAACACATAAAAGTGTTTTAATTTGTTACCAGGGCAATGAGTCAGACTCAGATGGCAAGTCAAGAATAGAATAACACAGGATTTCAGCAGCATAGTATGTTCACATCTTAAATATTGCGGTCAGTGAGGAGGCTGAAAGTCTGAGCCTATTTATTCTTCTCTCTATTAAACTTTCCCCACTGGTTGATCAGCAGCTTTGAGACCATGAAGTTCCAGTCATATGGATTGATTTTGTAATTTTCATCGCTGGAGGAAGGGGAGAAAAAAGGCATATTCATGTGTCAGTTTGCCTCTAGTCTGGGGGTGATTTAAAAAAATGATCCAAGAGGTATGAGGCTAGTTCTTGACAGGAAGAACACTGATTCATTGCTTCAATTTTAAACTTTTCTCTTGGTATCCTTCAGTTCTCCTCTGTCTTTCTCCATAGGAAAACTAAAGAATTTGCAATTAAATGCTGAGCTCTGCTTGGTTACTATTATTTGCTTGGCAATTTGACCAAATGCTCCACTCAGTGCACTTCCACCGAATGCTCCATCAGGGCCTCGTTGTGCTAAGGGGAAACATGATCCCTTTGTCGGATTTTTGCCTTTTCCATCAGGAGGTGCACATGGGTACTTGGACCTACATTTTCAAATGCTACTACTGACTGTAGATGTCTCAGGTTTTCGCTTTCTTGACTGAGGTCCCTTAAGAATAAGTTCTTTTCCAAAGAGACAAGTACATATCCTCTGGAAATCAGATCCCTTTCAGATCTTTTAGTTGGGCACTCCACAGGTGCGCCTCCCGCCCCCCGCCCCCCCCCCGGCGACGCCCTAAAATTCTTCTTCACTTAAAAAAAAAACAAAAACCAAAAACCTGGAGCCTCAACATTTTGGAGAAGCATAGCTTGCTTCCCTGAAAACTGTCATAGACTTAGGAGGTATGTGCCAGACATTAGAAACCCCCTCATATATTACCTGTAGGCCACGGCAGCCATACTGTACACCCATTTCTGAACAAAATGAGCATGTGTAGATAGAAGCAGTGACATCAAACAGGAAAGGTGACCACTGTAGAAAGGCCATGTATCTATTCCTTGTTTGTGTGTACAGATTCATAGATGCTAGGGTCAGAAGGGACCTCAATAGATCATCGAGTCTGACCCCCTGCATAGGCAGGAAAGAGCGCGGGGTTCAGATGACCCCAGCTAGATGCTTATTTAACCTCCTCTTAAAGACCCCCAGGGTAGGGGAGAGCACCACCTCCCTTGGGTGGTGCTCTCCCCTACCCTGAGTATCATTGACTCCTACATTTTAGGAGCTGATTTGCATCAGTTCACAGGTGGGAATCACAAAAATCAAGCTTCATCCAAGAAGGAGCTGCTTTCCCTAGGATTTGAACTGAGGATTTTGAGAGTGCAAGAGGTGGCATGTTGTACCTGAACTAGAGACATCCTCTTAGTATGCATTCTAAGTATCACTGAAACCATCTTCCACATTCACAGACATCTCCCGTCTGTCCATCGCCAGCCTCAAGCCATGCACACAAGTATCTCTGGGAAAAGGGAGGAGGAAGATTTCAGAGTGTAATCTGGCAGCGGTGTCTCATGCCCTGTACTCTCCACCAGCAGGGACCAGAACAATGGGAATGATCTTGTCTCAATATTAATGGGGTTGGAAGTTCCACTGAGTTTCTCCAGAAGGCCTTGCTGCTTCCCCTGCCACATGCATTGGTTACATATGCATGCATTACTACCCTTTTGGTGGGCCTATCTACCTCTTTTCTTCCATTGTTCAGCTATTTCAGAAGGCACATAAATGTCAGAAGGCACAAAAATCTGTTCAGAAGGCACATAAATCTGAATGATACAGTCCAGCCCTCTAGACTCAATGTCTTGAGGCATCTTTATTGCAGTGAATATTCCAAACCAGTTTATGGCTGATCTCAACACTGACTAAAAACCTAGACAAGAGTGCTGAGCCTCTGCGTAGAGAGTGAGCACCAAGTTCCTTCAACTGGGACAAGGTCCGAATGATATCAAAGCAGCTTTCCTCCTGGAGGTTCCAAGGTTATGGTTAAAAGGATGCATCACCATTAGCCAAGTTCTTCTCAGATCACAATCACTTTGCTGGAATAAATGCTATAGTACCAATGGGAAAAGAGTCTGGGGCCTCGTTGAATGATTTTTAATGCAGTGAGCAGAGACAAGTTGGTTGATCTCTTTTCACATTTACCTGTCCAAACAAAGACACCAGGATTACTATGGCTCACTTTTAATGTGTAATGGAGAACCAAGTAGTCTATTCTATGGGTGTTTTTCATACCTTCTATGGGAAGAGTCTGGAGCAAGAGGACCAAAAGCCTTTCCCCATCTCTCAGTTTTAGGATTACAGATATTGAACTTTTCTGCTAGTAGAGCATTATGGCTGATTTCAGTGATTCTGCTGCTGTAGACAAACTACCAAAATTTTTCCCTACTTCCTCCTAACAGCTCACAGTTACCCACTCCTAGAGAGTGCACACATTGCTGCCCCACACTAAGTGATAGACTGTACAACTCTAGCAATGCAAGGGGATGGCAGGCTAGAGCAACAAGAAATACAGTTCTTAAAGATGAAGAATAGAAGCAGAATATAAATTTTCCACTGGTATTTAAAATAATTGTTGGTGAGGACTAAACTGTGGCTCTAAAGCACAAAGAATCATGACTGGGCATGCCAAGGGCTGACACATTTTGTTTTCAATGCAGTTTAAAGCTGTGACACACAATTTAAACAATGTCCTGGATTGCTGACATGGCAGTGGGGAAGAAACATCTGATAGCCATAACCAGGAGTGGAACAGCTGTGAAAAGGTTTCATGCAGAGATTGCAACTCATCCACACCTGCTGTAAGCACCACCAACCAGAAACATACTGTGACCCTCATCAGCTCCAGAGCCAAGCTGATTCAGATGGCAGGCAAATCATTCCCTCCCACAGTATCTATCCTCCTCTACCCCCATCAAAAAGGATGATTTCTCAGGGCCTATTCTTAATCTATCATCATCTTTTCCTACCATCTATATAATATTGTTTATACAGAGGAAATGTAGAGGGATGAGCAGCATATATTGCTTGCAGTGTTCAAAGGAAGCCAACTTCAGGAGTAATCCCTAAACTCAACTTTATTTTGGCATGAACTTTGCCTACGTAAACATTTCTCCTCGGGGTTTCAAGTGGGCATAGCAACACCTTATACAGTAATATCCTTATGCAGAACTATTGTGCGGTATTACTGTTAAAAACCTGACGTGCTCCACCTCAGGGGTGGGTGCATTTCAGTAGTGAGTCACGTAATTTCTGGATGTAAATTGTTCGGAGATCTTTTGTAATAAAACCTCTGGTGCATTATCTTTATTTTTTCCCTCCTTTCTCTTTCACCTCCCAATAGCCACCATAATAATAGGTTCAGAGGTAATGTTTGTGGGGTTGTCTATCCAGTCCTTACCCAATGCAAATTAGCTAGAAGGTTACATAAGTGCTCCCATTTGCACTGCCGAGGCGCCATTAACTGTAGTGGAGATGCACAAACATTGCAGAAATTAGTTCATTGAGATAACTGATGTGTGGCTCTATACATACTCTTTTGAGTTGCTTTTCCCGAGCGCTCTCTTAGTTTATTAATGACACCTGTGGCTTAGTGGGCTCTGGCAGCACTGTGGTTAAGGTGTCACTGTACAGCTCTACATACTCCGGATTCATAGTGAGGGGTCTCCACAGACAGTCCTAATACACGTGGATACCTGGTCGTTTGGGCTGGGGTGTAATAGTTGGCAAAATGCATCACTAGCATTATGACTCCCTTGTATGCAGTTGACTGCAGAAACTGCTGCATCTTAACCATGAATTTCATCAATTTAATAGATTTTCATCGATTTTATTATTTTATTTCAATGGGCGGCTAGGCCTGAGAGGACCTTCGAACACCTCTAACTTAAGCCAGTGTTTTCCACCTGTGGTTAAATCCATATCACCTTCATTATCCACTGCCATATAACTTGTACATGCTCACTTCAGGACTTTGACAACAAGCAGCTGCTTTAACTTGATGTCTAAAATGAGTTAAGGGAAAATAAGGGCAGTTTGGTGAGCTCTATTAAAGTGCTTTCACAGGGGGTGGATTTTGTTCTCCCTAAAGCATAAGCAGTCTATTTGTGCTTGGGAGATGCTAAGAGTCCGCCTAAGGGGAGAAATAATGCAAAAAAAACCCACCCAACTGTCTGAATCCTCAGAATATAATTATATGAAAAAGATTGAAATGACAAGTTCATTTTTGGTGGTTTTGTTCTGTGTGACAAGGCTCAAGTTATCTTGTCTATTAAAAAGGGAGAAAAACAGAATTGTAATGATAATGATTTACATTCAAATGGTGCCTCTTCCCAACTGGATCCGACAGAGCTTTGGAAACTTTGCTAACTGATCAGACAAGCCCTAGGAATCATTTGGTTTTCCCACTGAATTGCCATTATCTCTGAGGCAACAGTGTTGAAAGCTCATGCTGAAGATTTAGGTTCACTGTTGAAAGGGAGGGCAGGTTTTATGGATTATCTTCCCTCACAGAAATTGGTATGTCAATAAAGCCTAAAATCCATGTCAGCCTGTGTAAAGCACAATACCAGGACGTGCGAGACCTGGATTCAGTTCCCAGATTTGCTATGACATGAAGCAAGTCTGTTTGCATCTCTGCACTTCTTATCACCATCTGTAAAAAAGGGGACAATAATATGTCCTTTATCTCAACCTGTGTCTTTCTTGTCTTTTTTGACTGTAAGTTCTCCAGGGCAAGGACTGCTTGTTGTTATAGGTTTGTCTGGGGCCAACCACAATGGTGACTTTATCTGGGACATGCAGGGACCATAATATAAACAATAAGTATGGCAATTGCCACTAAAGTCGTTGCAACTAAGTAATATTAGATTGGGCATTTGTTTCAGAGTCCAAGCACCACCTTTTCTTTCATGTGCCATGTACTTTACACAGACATATGAGTTTTTGGTATTTTTACTCTGGTCCTGCAAACTGCCAGAATTCAAGCGGGACAAGTCCTGTATACGTGACACTCTGGCTTCTTACACATATGAACAAGATACTGTGCCAGTTTTATCTACCTAAAAATGTCTACTGTTTAAGAGCAATGTCTGCTGCAAGAAATCTGGAATAAGATCATCTAACCAAATGTCTGCCATAAAAAAAAGTATATTATTGGAAGCATATAAGAAAAATGTTAGTGCAGAACCAGTCCTAGTCAGCAAATTATTTTGAATGGTTAACAACCTATAAGAATGCCTAAAATACTGAGTTTACACCCCTGAAACGTCAGTGTAGACTTCACCCACCTATTAAAAGTTAAGTAGGTCTGGCAAAATCTGACATAACTTGACTGGTCTCAAACAATGGGAATCTGTAAATTGTTGTCCACTGTGTGCACTTCTTAGGAGCTTAGAAGCCTGTATGGTATACTGACATATGGGATGGCAGTAGGAAGGAGAGGAAATAAAAGATGAATTTATAGGAGAAGTTTAAAGTCTCAGTAGATCATCCTATTTACTTCTCCACTGGGTAATCCTCTGTTTTGTATTAAAAGGGAACTTAGTGCAGGTGTGAGATAATGGACTGACAGGACTGGAAACTGTTTAGCTAACAGAAATAGGCACACATTCAGCAGAAGAGTTGATTGCCTTGCCTCATTCTACCAATGGGCCTCACACGTGAGCCACAGAAACCAACTCTAAAGATGAAAGGGTGGCTCGCCCTTGAGGTAGATGCATTCTTTCACCTCTCTAATGAGCTTTCAAACAAGTGTTATGCTCCAGACAATCTTCATTCAAATGAATAGATGTTTCCAGTTCAGAGTCACGCGAGTCTAAATTGCTCCTGAGAGTAAACGTGTGCAAGACAGAGAACAAGAGTATGAGCCGGGAAGTGGTTTTCTGATGTGGATTCCTGCATATTAAGGTCAACCAATTCATTTCATACAGACCACCCAAAAGCTGACACATGTCAGTGATTTGTGGCCCTTGGTATGCTTCATTCAGACCACAGGCCAAATCCCCACAAACTGTACTTTGCTTTGTTGTAATGTAACCTGAAAGTAGGTGTAAACAGAGTTGAGTCTGAGAGTCTGGCACACAGACCCCACTGTCACCACTTCTCCCTGCTTCTCTGACATGGCACAACATGGGGAAGCCTCCGCCACTGAATGTCCCCTGGCTCCCAGCTGGATCCAATGGCTTCAGTCCTGCTGGCTGTAGGTTGCCAACCCCTGGCTGGCTGTAGGTTGCCAACCCCTGGCTGGCTGTAGGTTGCCAACTAAAGAATTGTCAGAGGTCCAGACTTATTAGTGACTTTAGATCCATGTAAGAAGCAAATATAGGCTATTTTAAAGCTTGTAAAATGAACCCAGAAATATGGTTGACATGAATTACAGCAAACCAGTATTGTATAGCCAAAGCTCTCAGCTGCCAATGGAGACTAGTCCTCTTCTATCTTTTTTTAAACATCTTTTAAGGGTTCTCTTTGAAAAGTAGTAGAAATAACTATTAGTAGAGCAGTGTAGCTCCCTTCCTCCCATTTTGACAGTGATCTTCATTCCTCATTCTAAGTGTGGCTTTTGGGGGGTGTTCTTTCAAAAACCTCAATGACACTTCACTATATTTGGACTCCTGACTGAGCACCAGGCATACAGCCAGTCTGATGGAACTGGAGGTAAGTGGGGTCCAATTTCATACACTTCCCTTAGAAATGAGTTCAAATTGAATCTCTGGACTTAAAATACCCTCCCAAATACTGGCTGTATTCAAAATATAGATCTAGATTTTGGCCCATCTCTACCCAAATGTCAATGAAATGGAAGTTGGAACCAAGGAGCTGGGACAATGAAGCCAAAAAGAATTAAAGGGATATTATCAAAATAAACCAAAAGCCCTCTATTGAGGAGAAGCCAAATTTGGAAGATTTCCAGATTCAGGTTTCTTTTTTCTTGGCAATAATTATCCCACTCTGTAGGAATAAATCATTCCTGCATATCAGACTATAGGGAGATATATAAAACACTGACATATAGGCCAACCACTGCTTCAGTGGGTCATGGACTTTTAAGCCCCTTGTGCATTTATATGAATAGTGTCATGCTTGCAGCTCTAGGGAAGTACACAGAGCTATAAGAACAGCATGAAACTGTGCAGCCTTTTATTTTGGCCCTAGTCCCCTCACTAAAAAATGACCATGTCTGCATCATCTCTGCTTCTCAATGTCCTGCCAAACCTTTTGGGTGACACATCTGGGTCTGGATGTGTTTTTCACGGCTCATTTACAATGTTCCAGTTCTATTTCTGGTCATCTCTTTCTTTCTCTCTGACAATGACTGCAGCCTGATTCCCCAACTGCCACTAGACAGAGCGGTTTTGGAAGTAATATTGAGAAGCTAGTGTTCAAAAGCCAGCATTTTAATGACATTTAAGGCCTGAATCTGCTTTTGCTTGTAGAATTAAAG